>NC_057802.1:87779463-87862644 GCF_018294505.1 Triticum aestivum
CGCCGGAGAGGTATCCCACTGTCTATCTTAGGGTTCAGGATGGGGGCGGTGGTCGCCGGCGGTGGCGGGCGTTGGCGGGGCGGTGGCGTGGGGATCGCCGGAGAAAAAGCTCGGCACGGGGGGCCTAGAGGGGTGGCCGGGGCGGCGGCGGACCGGCGGTGGGGAGTGTTTTCGGGGTGGGCGGGGTGGCGCACCGCCGGCCGCGGGCGGCGGGGGGCTGCTGTTTGGCCAGTGGTGGCTGGCGGCTCAGGGGGGTGGAGGTTGAAGATGAACCGCAGGCCCTTGATTTTGTATCCACGGCTGCAAAATCTACTGACCAGAGATGAAAAATTCAGTCGATCGACGTGTAGCCTCACCTTGCTAGTGCGTTTAGTTTCGACAGCAAAATTCTGTTTCGACAGCAAAATTTAGTTTCGACAGTTAAGTTCAGTTTCGACAGTTAAGTTCAGAGATGAGCGGCTGATGTATTTTACATCTAGCACTTTGTGGTTATGTATTTTACGTCATGTATTGGAGATGCTATTAGAATTCCACTCAGGTTAACGTTGTTCGTTGTCTCTCTTGTCCTGCTTCAGCCTCGGCGTCGTACAACTCACCGGAGCTGCTCCAATGACGAAACCCTCCATCACAGCGGAGCAGTACCTCGGGCTCCATCTCGAGACGCGTAAGATCTTCTTCCACTCCTCCGACAGCAAAGTCAGCCAGAGCATCCTCACCGGCCAACCCAATCATGCTGAGATTGACATGGCTTCGCCAAAGAGGTTGTACACTTGTTGCATCTCTTTTTTACTCTACATGTTATATATATTGTCCACTGAGCACACGGATTTGTTCCTTTAGTGTCTCCTTGAAAGAAAAAACGTAGGAATTTTAATTTTCACTTGTCCTCCTTTTCAAATTCCTATTCATGAAGCACAAGACTAAGAGATAGTAGCATAATAGCATTATAACCATACATTTTCTTGTGGTTTAACTTAATCTCACCATGCTTCTTTGCATCCTGTGATCTTCCAATTGTTGTGAATCAAACACCCAGATTGGCAGAAATCCTGTGTTTTTAAATTCTCTGTTTTGCACATGCATTCCTATCCTATTCCTATCTATTTCCTATCCATGCATTATTGGAATCCTCCAATTCAAACGAGCCCTTACAGAATTACTTCTCTTACAGATAGTTGTCAAAGAAAACCTTGCGTGGTTTGTCCCGCTCCTGCTGCGCCGTCGTCCACCCCAGCTCAGCTGCTCCAACGACAGAAGGGTCCAGCACAGCAGGGATCCGGCCTCCAGACTGTCTTTCGCCGCCTCAGATCTTCTTCCCCGCCGCTGGCAGCCATGAAAATTGCATTACCATCATCAACCGAGCAGATGACCTCGAGGACTACACTGGTCCGCAAGAGAGGTCGCACTCTTTTGTGTCTGCTTACGTTATGCATCGCTTAATATTACATGCTACTTTATCGTCCTGTTCACCGATTAGACTCTGAGTCAGCTCCAAACTAATGGTCAAACTTGAGTTTTTAAATGGTTGTGGGGTACATATCAGGGGCCGCTATCAATAGTATATATCTACTATCTCGTTAATCTCCGGTGTCTACAATGAGTTTCATGTTGGGTGGGAAACAAACAGTAAAGAAGCCATTATCTGTATTTTTTAACTGAAGCCATTATCCCGTTAATCTCCGGTGTCTACTATGAGTTTCATGTTGGGTGGGAAACAAACAATAAAGAAGCCATTATCTGTATTTTTTAACTGAAGCCATTATCTGCCTGCTATTATTGGTTTTGGGTCTATCCACAGGTTGCTACCATCACTCTGGATTTCTGCATGCACTCCTTACATAATCTCACTATGTTTTATTCCTATGCATGACAGTTATTTTAAACAATGGAACTGAACATGTAGAGCAAAAGAGATGAGCCTTGCGTGGCAATAAAATTTCATGCAGACGTTGCTCCATGGTAGGCGCAAAGGCAGCCCCCCTCCACGCATTTCGGATTGTAATCGAGAGGAAGATATCTGTTCTGAGGGGGATTTAGAAGGAGAAGACAACTCCTATTTACCCCCTGAGGTCTTTGCTCTAACTTGGCATGCTGATGTTGGTTATATCATGCATATGGTGTCTTGCATTGCTTACTTTATACATCAAATATGTCTGCTTAGTTTAGACATCCTTTGTGCGAATGCCATCTGTTTAGTTTATTCATCGTTTATGTGAATTATGCAACGCCATCTTGTTTAGCCAGGCATCATATGTGTGAATTTTGCAATGCCATCCTGCTTAGCCAGTCATCTTATATGTAAATTATATCAGGCCATCCTTTTTTTGTTACATATTACATTTGTCAACAATGTTAGTACATTCAATTGCTCTTCGTGTGCATCAGCCATTTGACACGGTGATGGCAAATTCTGGAGTGAAAACAAGGTCTTCAGAGCAGACTATGCTATCTGACGAAGCGCATATCTCGCTGGTTACGGATAGCTCCTCGGAGGAGGATTCAGAGACAGATGACCAGTCCTATTCTCCCCCCCGAGGTGTATGCTCTAACTTGGCAGGGTTATGTTGCTCATATCGTGCGTATGGTGTCTCGCATTGTTATGTCATTTGATTAGTTTAGACATGCTTTGTGTGAATGCCACCTGTTCAGTGTCTAATTACCATATATGTGAATTATGCATTGCCATCTTGTTGCAAGACATTATATATGTGAATTATACAATGCTATCTTGTTGCAAAGGCATTATATATGTGAATTATGCAATGCCATGCTGTTTAGCCAATCATCATGTATGTGAATTATATGATGCTATCATTTTTTTGTATTATGTGTTCCATTTGTCGACAACATTCGTATATTCAACTACTCTTCCTGTGCATCAGCCATTTGAAGCGGTGATGGAAGTATCTGGAGTGAAAACAAGGTATTCAGAGCAGACAATGCTACCTGCTGAAGCAGACATCTTGCTGGTTACAGAGAGCTCCTCAGAGGAGGATTCAGAGACTGATGACCAGTCCTATTTCCCCCCTGAGGTCTATGCTCAAACTTGGCAGGGTTATATTACCCATGTCATGCATGTTGTCTTGCATTGCTTAGTTTTTACATCATATATGGATTGCCATCTGCTTACTTGCTTACTATATAAATCATATATTTGAATTATATCATGCCATCATGTTTACATAGTACATACACATCATCTATCTGAATTATGGCATGGCAACCCATTTAATAAAGACATCATATAGTTATATCATCTCATCCTGTTTAGTGTTTACAGTCATCATATTTTGAATTATGGCATTCTATCCGTGAATGTATGTGAATTATGGCATGCCAACCTATTTAATAAACACATTATATAGTTATCATGTCATCCTGTTTACATAGTCTCATATTTTGAACTATGTCTTTCCATCTTTTTTAGTTAGCCATCATAATGTGAAATTGTGTCATGCTATCCTGTTTAGTTAGCCATCATATATGTGAAATTCTGTCATGCTATCCTGTTTGGTTAGACAACATAAATATGAATTATTTCATGCCCTCTTTTATTCCCCACTATCCATTGCACCTGTCTATCATACAATGTCTATACTTTCAATTACTTTTCTTGTTTATCAGCCATTTGAATTGGAGAGCGTGATGGCAGTATCTAAGGGAGTAACAACACGGTCTTCAGAAAAGATAGTGCTACCAGTTTATGCAGATAGAACCACAGTTGTACTTGCCCAAGGACCAGATCCACCACACATAACCCAGACTCTCGCAGATTGTACCCCTACGCAGTTGGACAGAGAACCAGCTACACCCCTTCTAACCCCAACCCCGGTAGATAGTAACCCAGTTCCAGTTGACACAACACCGTCTCCACCACAGAGCACCCAAACATGAGCAGTTAGTAAGGGAACTGCAGTGCCCAAAGCATGAGGAGCACCACTCCGAATCCCAACTCAACGCTTAAAGGAGAAGAAGATTTGTTCTCAGGTCAGGTTCTGTAGCTATGGTTCATACTCCTTTGCTCTTGCATTACTGTATTTACTCATACCAACTATTTTCAAATTTGAAGGATGGAATTGAAACTCCAATGGCGCAACAGGTATGTTTTAAACCTGTTTCTTTAACTGGTTTGCTGTTGTAACCTGCTCTATGTTGATTTCAGTTTCAATTGAATAAACAGTTATGTTCTCATTTCATGCACATTACAAGTGTTGTTATTGCTCTATAGTTACCCACACTTATATTCTGTCTATTCTGCTTTGTCTTGAACAAATATTATTTGAACTGTGTCTCTATCTTGATTTGGCAACAAAAACTAGAATGATATAGACCATAAAGTGACCATGGTACATAGATATATGTTTGTTTCATGCTGTTATCCTGTCCACTTTACTACTGAACTCATTTACCAAAATGAGTTTCATATACAACATGGTAAACATGTGATGTGTCTGCTTGTTTCTCTTTTAGAATGCGGACAAAATATTGGAGAACAGTACCGCGTTATCCAATGGTAAAGGAAGTAATGCAAATAAGGTTCAAGATAGTGAGACATCCCTGTTGGTCTCCAAGAAAGCTGATAAAAACTATCTTGACGACAGTGAGGGAACCCAAAAGTCCTGTCTTGATGTAGTGTTCGAGTTACTGGCCACTACTGCTGGCACAAGCTCTTCGAATTCGCAGCCTGAATCAGTTCGTCTTCTTGAGTCTCAACTTCAAGTTGAAAGACATCGATCAGATGTGCTGCGACAGGAAGCTAAAGGACTGAGGAAGTCCCTGCAGAATTCAGATGCATATTTTCTGGTGCAACAGCAAGCGCTAGAGGATTTAAGTGCCAAAAAAGAGAAAGTTAATAAGCTTGCTAAGCATCTTGCCAGCATTATTGGTACCCAGGATATTGTTTCTTGAGATCTTCTGAAGTGGTTTCAGTTCTGGATTTGTTTTGCTGCGGCGTTTATTTGCGCTGGTCGCCAACTTTGACAGCCAGTGTATATGATATGCTGCTTTGTTCCCTATATTTGCACTGGTGGCGAACTTTGATGCCCAGTGGATGTAATATGTGTAATAGCCGTGATAGCCTAGCGTTAGTTGCTTGCTTATTTATTTCCTTGTTGTCTTGTTTATTTGTTTGCTTGTAGTCATTGCAGTTCTTTTTCCGCGGTTAGCTAGTGGCTGCAATAACCTATTTTATAAAACTAGGCCACAATAACCATGGGCTAATATTTACTGTAGTGACACTGGGCCTCCTACTGGCCGTAGAAACAGTGGGCCTTCTATGGGCCGTAGAATCAATGGGCCTTCTACGGGCCGTAGAAACAATGGGCCTTCTGCAGGCCGTATCATCAATGGGCCTTATGCGGGCCGTATGATCGAGTGGCCAAACATGGGCCAAACAGACCGCATTATGGCCGTAAACGGGCTAGAGTTGGAATCGTCCGTTCATGGGCCGACCATAACGGGCCATCGTTAATAGGCCGTATTTGATGACGCTATGAAAACGGCCCAACGTATTAACGGACCACAAATGGGCCGACTGTAACGACGGGCTGAATTTGGCCCACAAGCAGAAAATGATAGTAACGGGCCGTAAGTAACCGAATGCTGTAAATGAGCCCAAGAATAAATGGGCTCTGAGAAGGCCGAAAGATAACATGGGCTGGAAACGTCCCAACGGAATAACGGGCCGTTAATGGGTATAAAGTGATACACTGTTCATTACGGGACAGTTTCACCATGGGCCGTTAATGGGTGTAAAGTAATACACTGTTCATTATGGGCCAGTTTCACCACGGGCCGTTAATAGGCCAAGAGTTACATAGGGCCTCATATGGGCCGAAATACGTCATGGGCCATACATGCGCCAGAAGTGAAAACGGGCTGGAATCATATTGGATGGCCCAGATGACGCTATTGGGCCTAATTCGGATATGTCTTAATGGGCCTTGGGTTAGCGGGCTGTAAATGGGCTATATGCGAACAGGCCGTTAACAGGCTTTCCATGGGCCGGCTCGCCAGCTTTTGACCAAGTCAAACGGGCCGGCCTTTTCACAGGAATGGGCCTCTGTTGGGCCGTGCCACGTGTCGACGTATCATAGGCGCCTTCCGTCCAATGACTGGATGACATCTGTCCCAACGATGAGCCGACATGTGTTTCCTCCAGCCAATGATGATTTTACACGTGGAAAATCCCCATTGGTCGGGGCTGTTAACGGGTTATCGGATCCAAAACCTGACCCAATAGCTTAACAGCGTTCTGTTACGGTGGATGCCACGTGTCGGTCACCCTTGACGAAAGCACTTCTGTGACGCGCGATTTATCGTCATGGAAGTGGACACTTCCGTGATGATAATTTTGGTAATGTCATGGAACACTTCTACGACAGCACAGGTATGACTATCTTGATTCTGTCATAAATTTGTCATGGATGTACATGCATGACAAAAAACGCGACCTACTGTGACAAACACGTATCCTCACGGAAGTGTATTTGTTTTGTAGTGGAACCAGTAAGCTTGGTGAAGACAATGATTTGGTAGACCAGTTCCAACTGCTGTCTCAGTTGTACATCTGGTTGGAGCAGCTAGGTATTTAAACCTGAAGACACACAGTCCTCACTGTATTCTCCTTGAGCTAAGGTCACACAAACCTCGCCCAATCACTCGTGGTAAGTCTTCAGGTGACTTCGAAACCTTCACAAACTCGGTCACTGGGCGATCCACAATTTCCTCTTGGATGCTCTAGACCATGACGCCTAACCGTCTGGAAGAAGCACGGTCTTCAAAGGTAACAAGCGTCGGATCTACGCAAGATCAATCTCTTTAGTGATGCTCAATCACTTTGGGTTTGTATGTGTTTGGGTTTGGGTTTTCCTCACTCGATGATTTTCGCTCAAAGTCCTCGGAGGATGGGATGCTCTCAAATGACAAGTGTCAGTTTCTCTCGGAGCAGCCAACCAGCTAGTGGTTGTAGGGGGCGGCTATTTATAGCCTAGGGAGCAGCCCGACATGATAAGACATAAATGCCCTTCAATGATATGACTGTTAGGTGGGTAGATATTTTGGGACAGCTGGCGCATAGCACAGCAACGGTCGGAATTTTGAGTATCAAAAACCTCAGGGCTATCATGTTCCTCACTGTGTAGGCAATCCGCAGTGGCGAATTCCTAACTCCTCAGTCAGAACAAATTCCTCAGAGACCAGAAGAACTTCGTTCTGTCACTGAAGAAATTGACTGAACTGTATGAGATTTCCAATGGCTTCACTCGAAGGGATTGGTAGGTGTAAGATTTTGAGTTGAGTATCACATGGAAATTTTTCCTTTGTATTTCCTCGACCCCCTTTAACAGTACGGTGTTTCCTAAGACTCAAGAAAAATAAAATGAAACTACAAAAACAAAAGTCTTCACGCTTCATGTTCCTCGAATGAATACCAAGTCTTCAAGATCACACCAATTTCTTCACTTTCAAAGTCTTCAGAAAGTCTTCAGAAATCCAAAGGCTTCAGTCGAAGAACTTCATTTTTAGGGGTCGACTTTCTCTGTAAATATCAAACTCCTCATAGACTTATAGACCTGTGTACACTCATAAACACATTAGTCCCTTAACCTATAAGTCTTCAATACACCAAAATCACTAAGGGGCACTAGATGCACTTACAATCTCCCCCTTTTAGGTGATTGATGACAATATAGGTTAAGTTTTCGACGGGGATAAACATATGAAGTGTAAATACTGATGCTGAGGAATTTGATTGGAAGATATAGAAGAACTCCCCCTGAAGATGTGCATAGTGAGGAATTTGCTTTTGAAGCAATGCACACTTGAAGAGTAGAATCATGGAGATCTCCCCCTATATCATGTAATTCATACACACATTTGACATATAATATGAAGAATTTGAAATGCATGATGAAATATGGTGACTGATGTAATTCAGCATGCGTGCATTAACATTAATGAGGAATAAGCATGCAGAAAAAACAGCAAAAGTATCAGGCCACCATAGAGTTTAAGTTTACAACTCGATCCAACAAAGTCATCAGAAGAACGAGAGTTGTAACTTCGCAAAAAAACGCCCATATAAGATAGATCCGCTTGAAGACTAACTCAAATTTCTCCCCCTTTGTCATGGAATGACCAAAAGGGTTGAAAATGAGGACTAACTCCCCTGAAGAATATCATATTGATGGAGGAGCGCCAGCGTTGTTGGGGTCGTTTGTTCTTGTAGGGCCTGCTGCAGTGTCGTCCAAGTCTTCATGCTCGTCGGTTTCGCGCGATGAAGAATATGAGCTGGCCACCATGGAAGGAACCTTGACCTTCTTGTATATCTTCGGTGGAGGTGCAGACCAGTCAAAGTCCTCCTTGAGACCCATTTTCTTCAGATCTTCTTCACCATACAGATGAGATAAGATAGCCCAGGTGCGACTGAAGACTTCATGGAGGTAGTAATGGTTTTTCTTCACTGCATTATGTGTAGCAGTCATGTTGTGAAGAATGGGACCAAATTGACGCTTAACCCATTTGTGGTTTCGATCCACCTTCTGGTGAAGACTAAGAAGCAGCTCACGGTCATTCATCACTATTGGAGCTGTGGCTTGAGGATTTGGCTTGGATGCATTGGCAGCAGAGTCATGAGTGGCAGAGTCATCATTGGTGACATAAGATGCAGCTTTGCGAAACTGACCATCCAATGGATGAATGCCTTCATCAATAATTGCAGGTGCCTTGCCTTTTTCATCAACTTTGGAATATGTCCGCTTGAGGACTTCGATTGGGGAGCAAGTAGCTGAGGTGATTCTGAAAATCAGCCTTGTAGTTGAGTGAAGACCTTGTTCTGAGGAATCTTATCATCCAAGGAGCATAAGGCTTCAACTCAAACGGAGAGAGTGCAACATTTGCCAGAGTCCTCATGAAGAAATCGTGATAATTGACAAGAATGCCATGTATGATGTTGAATAGCAGATTCTTAATGATGCCAACTACTACTTCATCAGACGTGTCGTGACCTTTGATAGGACTCATTGTCTTTGTCAGAATGCGATAGACTGTTCTTGGCACATATAGCAATTCCTTCACGAGGAATTTGGTCCTTGGGGCTTGACCGGGCTTCAGAGGTTTCATAAGCACTTGCATGTAATGAGCAGTGAGTTCAGGATCCTGGTACAGGCAACGAGCTCCTTCAAGGGGTGGACTGATGGGCAGGGCGTGAAGTAATTCAGAGACCGGTGCCTTATAATGAGTGTTGTCGGTCATCCAGTCCAACACCCAAGAGTTGATATCATCAGCATCGCCTGTGATGTGCAGGGTTCCATAGAATTGAAGAATGAGCTCTTCATTCCAATCGCATATATTCATGCAAAAGTTGAGCAGTCCTGCATCATGAAGCACACTGAGGACAGGGGTGAAACAAGGCAGTGATTCCATGTCCACATGAGGAATATGCTCGTGGTCGAAGACTTTGTCCTTGTTGAAGAGCAGTGAAGAATAGAAATTGGCCTGGTTGGCAGTCCAGAAGCGCTTCCTTCTAAGACGAGCAGAGTCATAAGAACTATAATCAGTGAAGAACACATGCTCGCCGAAGAAATCATCAGCCTTGAATTTCTGCTTCTTTGAGAAGGGATCCTTTGGTTTGGGGTGAGGAGTATCGGTCAATTGCATCACCACCTCAGGAATCGCAATCTCAGGATCCATAAACTGAGGAATTTCAGGTTCTTCTTCAGTGACAGCATGGGTCTTCAATTCTGCATTTACATTTTCATCAGCACTAGTGGCTGGAATTTCTTCATGGACAGACGGGGTCGCACGTGGTTCTTCTGATCCCATTTGTACTTCAGTAGTGACATGGGATTGAGGAATTTGTTGCAGAGGTGTGAATAGAGGAGAATTGGGGTGCTGACTTTCCCAAAAGTCATCATTCATCACTGGAGTAGTGCTTCCAATCTCCACTTCTTCCTCTTCTTCGCTCATTTCTTCAACGCCGGCCTCTTTAGCAGTGAACTGAGGCATGGGCGATGAGACTAGTAGGGTTGATGGGATTGCATCCACTTCAATTTCTTCATCCAACTGCTCTAGCGAAGCAGCAGAAGGAATGTCATCATCTGATCCACTTGGGATCTCATATTCTTCATCAAAAGTAACAAGGTCCTTTGATGGCATGGTTGTGATAGGAACAGCATCAATTGGGTTGTCAAATGAGCTAGTCAATGGCTTCATCTTCTTCGGAGCTGAAGAATCTGATGAAGTTGATGCCTTCCTTTTCTTTACCGCTGCACGCTCTGCAGCCTTGGTCTTCTTCACATCTGATGCAGATGGAAGGATTGGAGTTGGGGTTGGTGCAGGAGGAGCAGAGGAATTTGGTTGAATTTCTACAGGCACAACTGATGCAGTTGCCCTGACTTCTTCATTTTCTTCAGGTACAGCCACTGAAGCTTCAGCTGTCCTGACATTTTCTTCAGGCGCAACACTAGTGGTTGCCCTGGCAATTTCTTCAGCGGCTGGAATGCAGTCATCAGCCCTGGTACTCTGAGTTTCTTCAGCAGCCTGAATTTCATCAGTGGTGCTGGCATTTTCTTCAGTCGGCTGAGCGGATGCCTCAGCCTGAGGATTTTCTTGTTGCGTTGGGGCTGCAACATTGGAAGTGAACTTTTCAGTCAAATTCACAAACCTAACGTTGGCTCCAAGCCAGTCAGCACGGTATACGTCAAATTCATCACTGAGTTTCTTGATCTCAGATTGAATATTGACAAGTTCTTTAGTTGTCATAGAGACAACGTGTTTCTTCAGGAAACGCTCCTTCTTGTACTGCGCTTTCTTGATCTGCCTGGCCTTTTCAAATTTCCATTTTTTTCTTCTTTAATGAAGGCAGTCAACATATGACTTTGGCCAGGAGTCAGTTTGAAATCAGGCATATGAGTGTTTGGGTCCTTGTGCCAGAGATCAATGTAATCAAGGATCAGTTTCGGATCCAAAAGCAGAGGCACATTTGTGCCCTTGGCTCTAGCGGCCCTGAGCTGCCTGTCTCTGATGATTTCGGCAAGGTCTTCATCATCAGCTTCGTCTTCATCAGACGACACTTGAAAGGCGACCTGCTTCTTGTGCGGACTTGGTCGAGTGCCTCGTCCAGCAGTGGCCTTTTTCTTCAGCACAGAGGGGCCAGTTGATGAATTTGGTGCAGCTGAGGAACTGGCAGATGCTCCTGAGGCAATAGAGATGCCTGTTGTCCTTTGGCACGTGGCGAGATGCACAGGTGCTGAGGATTTGGTCGGAGCAGCTGAGGATTTTGGCAAAGGAGCTGAGGACTTTGGAGGAGCTGGAGCAGCTTGAGGAGTTGGCCGTGAGGGCTTTGAAGAATCTGGTTGTGAGGGCATTTGAAGAATCTGACCGTGAGGGCATTGCTGAGGAACTTGGCCGTGAGGGCATTGATGGTGAAGCACTTGGCTTATGAGCAGACTTCTTTGCCATGGCCTTCTTTGGCTGGATAGCAGAGGCCTCAGCAGTGGCAGCAGCAGCAGCAGAGTCTTCATGAAATTTCCTCCCTGCTTCTCTTGCTTGTTTGGCCAATTTGGCCTGGCGCTTGGCCCATTCATAAGGATAATCCTCACCACGCTTGAGACTGGTGGGATCTGCTTCTTGGCCAGGTGCCAACGGAGGTCTTGGGCATGGAGGATTTAGAGCGAATTTCTTCATATACTTGGGAGTAACATACCTGTACTCCCTCCATTCCCTTGCCCATCTCCTCTCAATCTTTTGAATGTGCACTTTGCGCTGATTTTTATCCTCCTCGGGGGGTGTGCAGTACCCAGCATAAATGTCATCAGGGATCTCAAACACTGTGTTGACCTCACGCCTTTTTCCTCCCTTCTGTGGCTTCTTACCATCAGCCATTTTCTTCAGATGAGGAATATGAACAACTGAATTCTCCGAAGAGGTGTGCAACCTTTCTTCGAGGAACGCTGCAAATGAGTTAAGTTGATGAGAACCTAGTGATTCAGCAGCGGACATGAGTACCTGTGAACAGAGTATAGTTGCGAGGAATTTGGAGAGGTCATATGCGTTCTTAGAAGTTTTTCAAAATGAATAAGTTTGAGGAATTTGACCAGATGAGTCTTGAAGAATTTCACTAAGCATTCATGGTCTTAGGTTCCAGAGTTGTGTAGATTTAAAATCCACACAATTGAGGAATCTTGAATAAAAATGTAGCTTAGAGAAACGAATCAAGAACAGATGACATGTGAGGTGTTTTAGTGTGTGAGGATTTGAAGAAAAACACCTTTCAAGATTTTGTAGAAATCATTTGAATCAAAGGGGGCAGTAAAAGTAACTTTTAATTACCCTGAATGAAGAACACGACGAATTCGGAAGTGTAGAAGTGAATTTCGTCAGTTCGGATCTTCCACGCCCTAACTTGGCAGAGGAAGACAGCTACGGCGGCGGCAGAGTAAAGAAATCCGCAGCCGGCGCGAGTACGACGGCGACGAGATCGAGGCAGTGAAGCTCTTCCTCACCGGCGACGACGAAGTAGCGGCGGCGCTAGGGTTTGAGAAGCTCGAGCGGGAGAGAGATCGAGCGGAGTAAAAGTGAAGTGAGGAAGGGGAGGGGTATATATAGCCACGGTGAAAAACTGTTCGCCCGAAGAAATTGGACGAACGTGCCCCTGACCCTTCTCATTCGCTTGACATGTGTCACCCACGTACTGAGAGGTGGCGATTGTGTGAGATCGTGGGTGAATAGATAAGTATATCGTGGAATGCGGAATGGTTTGAGCGGCAAAGCCAAAAATTGAGATAAGATAGGTTTAAAGTTCCATTCGCAAATTCTTCAGCTGACAAGGACAGAGTGAAGATTTTGAACGGGTTTCAAATAGAACGCACATGAAGAATTTGTGAATAGATTGGGTTGAGTATAGCATAGAGGGGGGAAGGGTCCGATCACATTCACTTAGCAGAAAAAGCAACTTGAAGAAATAGCAATAAGTGAATGTTGTAGAGGACATAAACTCTCTCTCTCTCACACACACACACACACACACACACATATATATATATATATATATATATATATATATATATATATATATATATATATAGCCAATGAAAAAACGATGGAAACAGTGAAGACGATGCAAAGTTGAAGAATATGAACAACTGAGGAATTTCAAAAACTCAAATTGAAGATTTTCAACTTTTGGTGGTGGCGTGACCCACCGTATATGAATGATGATTTCAGACACCGCGTACAATTGTCGTAGGGCTCTGAGAATCAAATTCTTCATTAATTTCTTCACACTTAGAGTGTTAGTCTTCATTGATTGAAGAAAAACGTTGATATTTTCTTCTTTGAGGTTAATTATCTTTCAATTGATTGGACCAGGGGCTTGGAGATTCAACAATGTATTCAGCAGGCCAGATCAAGATTTAAACATCCTTTCTTCTTTGAGTTTATGCTCACTACAGCTTGGAATATTTGGATTCTCAGGAATGGGGGGACTTTCAGAGGAGAAAATGCAACCTTTGCTGCTTGGAGATGTAATTTTGTACATGACCTGACTCTTCTAGCTCATAGACTAAGAGTAGATATTAGGACCAAGTTGTCTGCTTGGATTAACTCTTTGACTTAAATACATGTAGGTAGGTAGGTTCTGCTTTTCCCCTTTTTAGCTCTTGTAATCTCTTATAGCTTGTACAGTTGATACTTTGTTTTATTAATAAAGGGTTGTGGAGCTTTGCTCCACAGTAAATATTCAATTTTTTTGAAGAAAAACATTTCTTCATGTGTTGCACATCTAAGTCATCAATTTTGCATAAGTGTTAGGATGAGTGTCCTTTCCAAAGAACATTCGAAGATTCTAAGATATTTAGCTCACACCGCAACTTGCTAAATCTCTTCTCATCCAAGGGCTTTGTGAAGATATCGGCTAGCTGTTCTTCAGTCTTCACATGCTCAATAGAAATGTCGCCCTTCAACACATGCTCATGAAGAAAATGATGACGAATCTGAATGTGCTTGGTCTTCGAGTGCTGAACTGGGTTATAAGCAATCTTGATGGCACTCTCATTGTCATAGTAGAGAGGCACATTCTTCACGTTGACGCCGTAGTCATTGAGAGTTTGTTTCATCCATAGCAATTGAGCACAGCAAGAACCGGCAGCAATGTACTCTGCTTCAGCAGTAGACAGTGATGCGCAGTTCTGTTTCTTCGAGGACCAACAGACCAAAGATCTTCCGAGGAAATGGCATGTGTCAGATGTTGACTTGCAGTCCACACGATCACCAGCATAGTCAGAGTCTGAATATCCAATGAGATCAAAAGCCGAGCCCTTGGGGTACCATAATCCAAGTGTTGGTGTGTGAGCTAGATATCGTAGAATATGCTTCACAGCCTTATGGTGTGATTCCTTCGGTGTAGCTTGAAATCGGGCACACATGCAAACACTAAGCATAATATATGGCCTAGATGCACATAAGTACAATAAAGAACCAATCATGGAGCGGTATACCTTTTGATCGAAGTCAATACCATTTTCATCAGTGCATAGATGGCCATTTGTGGGCATAGGAATTTTGACCCCTTTGCAATCTTGCATGCCGAATTTCCTCAATACGTCCTTGAGGTATTTCTCCTGAGATATGAATATGCCATTGCACTGTTGACGAATTTGAAGACCTAAGAAGAATTTCAATTCTCCCATCATAGACATTTCATATTCCTCTCTCATCATATAACCGAATTCGTCAGTGTAATGTTGGTCAGTACAGCCAAAGATAATGTCATCAACATATATTTGGCACACAAATAATTCATCATCATAAGATTTAGTGAAAAGAGTAGGGTCAAGTGAACCGGGTTTGAAGCCTTTCTTCATGAGGAATTCCTTCAAAGTATCATACCACGCCTGAGGGGCCTGCTTGAGGCCATACAGGGCCTTATTGAGTCTGAAGACTTTGTCAGGACGCTTTAGATCTTCAAAACCTGGGGGTTGAGCAACATATACTTCTTCCTCAAGCTTACCATTAAGGAATGCACTTTTCACATCCATTTGATATAAAGTGATATCATGATGGTTAGCATAAGCAAGTAATATGCGAATAGATTCAAGTCTAGCAACAGGTGCAAAAGTTTCATCGAAATCAATTCCTTCAACCTGTGTGTAGCCTTGAGCTACAAGCCGTGCCTTATTCCTCACCACAAGGCCATTTTCATCTTGCTTGTTACGGTAGATCCACTTTGTGCCAATGATATTGTGCTTGCGAGGATCTGGACGTTTGACCAGTTCCCAGACATTGTTGAGCTCGAACTGTTGTAATTCTTCATGCATAGCTTGAATCCACTTAGGCTCCAGAAATGCTTCATCTACCTTAGTGGGCTCTGTGATAGAGACAAAAGCAAAGTGCCCACAAAAGTTAGACAAATGTGAAGCTTTTGAGCGTGTGAGAGGACCTGGAATGTTGATGTCGCTGATGATTTTCTCGATCTTCACTTCGTTTGCAACGCCAGGATGAGCTGGTTGTCGTCGAGGAATTTGATCAGCATTTTCTTCAGCACCATTTTCTTCAGGTGCATCAGCTCGACGTTCTTCATGTTTTGGAATGAATTCTTTAGTAGATTCTTCGGTCGGAATGACATCCTCAGTAGCCTTGAACTTGATAGATTCCTCAGGTGCTGGTTCATCTATCACAGAAGGTAGGTGCTCTCTTTGCGAGCAATTAGTTTGATCGAACCGCACATCTACAGTTTCAACAAGTTTGTGGTGAACGTTGTTGAAGACTCTGTAGGTGTGCGAGTCCTTTCCGTAACCAAGCATAAATGCCTCATGTGCTTTCGGTGCAAATTTAGAGTTGTGATGAGGATCTCTAATCCAACATTTAGCACCGAAGACTTTGAAATAACTCACATTGGGTTTCTTGTCAGTGAGGAGTTCATATGAAGTCTTCTTGAAGAATTTGTGAAGATATACCATGTTGATGATGTGGCACGCAGTATCAATTGCCTCAATCCAGAAACGACGAGGCCTCTTGTATTCATCAAGAATAGTGCGAGCCATCTCAACAAGAGTCCTGTTCTTGCGCTCCACAATGCCATTCTGCTGAGGAGTATAAGGAGCAGATAACTCATGAGTAATACCAAGTTCATCAAGATAATCATCAAGACCAGAGTTCTTGAACTCAGTTCCATTGTCACTTCTGATGTGCTTGATCTTCACACCAAAGTTGGTTGAAGCCCTCGAGGAAAATCATTTGAAGACTTCCTGCACCTCATGTTTGTAAGTGACAATATGCACCCATGTGTAACGAGAGTAATCATCAACAATAACAAAGCCATATAGAGATGCATCATTTGTAACAGCAGAATAATGGTTAGGACCAAAGAGATCCATGTGAAGCAATTCAAATGGTCGAGTAGTAGTCATGATAGTCTTTGCTGGATGCTTGGCCTTGGTCATATTTCCAGCTTCATAGGCTCCGCATAAGTGATCCTTGAGGAATTTGACATTCTCAATGCCAATGACATGCTTCTTCTTTGCAAGCATGTGAAAATTCCTCATGCCTGCATGACCAAGTCGTCGATGCCATAGCCAGCCTTCGGAAGCTTTTGCAAGTAGGCATACGGTTGGTCGTGGTCCTATAGAGAAATCAACAATATACAAGTCTCCTCTCCTAAAGCCTTCGAAGACTTTGGAATTGTTAGCTTCCATGATCACAACACAACGATACTTGCCAAAGACAACAACCATATCAAGATCACAAAGCATTGAGATAGACATGATGTTGTATCCTAAGGACTCGACAAGCACGACTTTGTCCATGTGCCGATCCTTTGAGATAGCAACCTTACCTAGACCCAATACCTGACTTTTGCCTTTGTCAGCAAAGATGATATGCTTCAGATGCGATGGAGATAAGGGAGCATCCATCAATAGATTCTTGTCACCAGTCATGTGATTTGTACATCCACTATCGAGGACCCACTCATTGGCTTTGGGTTGATCATCCTGCAGATGAATTAGTGCAGCTTACGAACTCATATATTTCATCAGTGACGAATATGACATCAAATTCATCAGATCAATTTCATCAAGCAATAGAACAGATAAAGCAGTATGAGGACGTGAGAAATGAAAGTTCATTTCTTCATGATTAGCCTGCATCCTTTCAGGCACTATCAGGTCTCCAGCAAATTCTTCAGACGTTTAAGCACGTCTGCAGACCTGACCCTGCATAAGAGATTAGTTCTTTTTCTTCACCACCCACATCTAAAGGGGTGGCAAAGAGTTCATCACTCTGCGAGCTCCATATGAGAAAGGTGGCATAGAAGCCAATCCATTTCGTTTCACATAAGAGGAGTTAGGATAAGCATATGAATAAGCAGAGAAATTCTTCGAGGACTTATGAACATACTGGTTAGAAGAGTAATGCTCATATTCATAGCCCTTAGCTCTTCCCTGCGAAACAGAGGGGTTAGCACGATGATGATCATATGAGGACTTTGATCCATTTGAGGAATTTAATCCACGTGAGGAATTTGGTCCGAATGAGGACTTGGATCAATATGAAGAATTTGGTCCATATGAAGAGTTTGATCTAGGGTTCCTATTCTTCACTGGTGGTGTCATGATGACATTCACCTGAAGATTTTCAAGGCACCTTTTGGGAACCCAGATTTTCTTCATAGGGGAACCGTTCCTGCAGTTAGTGCCAACATATCTAGCAAATACTTCACCATTCTGATTTTTGAACAGTTTATAGTTGGAGTCAAATGACTCATCAGAAGAATGAGGAGATTCACATGTAAATCCAGATAGATTAGATGGATCTACTGGAGGTCCCTTTGCAGAAACCCATGAGGTTTTGGGGTACTTCTCAGGCTTCCAATATGTTCCATCAGCATTGATTTTCCTCTCAAAGGCAA
Source organism: Triticum aestivum (assembly GCF_018294505.1). NCBI lineage: Eukaryota > Viridiplantae > Streptophyta > Magnoliopsida > Poales > Poaceae > Triticum > Triticum aestivum. The sequence continues at coordinate 87,797,369 of NC_057802.1, forward strand.
TACCCTCTTTCCTAGGGTTCCTGTTGAGGATCTGCTTTTTAAGCACATCACACAGAGTCTGATGCCCTTTGAGGCTTTTGTACATCCCTGTCATGTACAATTCCTTGAGCCCTGCATCATCAGTGATACTAGCAATGTCCTCAGATGAGGAATTAGTGATAGCAGAGACAGTTGAAGAATTTGTAACATTAGAAGCATTTGAACATTCAGTTGAAGAATTAGCAGATTCACGCTCAATACACTTCAAACATGGAGGAACAAATTCTTCCTGAGTAGCGTTGATTTGTTGAGCAAGTAATGAATCGCGCTCCTTCTGAAGATCTTCATAACTCACTCTTAGCTTCTCAAGATCTTGCTTTCTCTAAAGAAATTCATAAGAAAGCTTCTCATGATCAGATAGGAGAGTGTTATGATCACTTTGAAGGGTGTCAAACTTAGACTGAAGTCACTGAAGACTTTCAGCCAAAGCTTTTGACAGATCCATTTCTTCACCCAACATATCATCGCTCTTATTTAGCATTTATTGGACTTTTCCCAAAGCTCTTTGTTGTTTAGTGGCAAGGGAAGCAAGTTTGACATAACTGGGTCCAAATTCATCTCCAGATTCATCATCACTAGACTCGGATAGGTAGCATTCAGTTACCTTAGCACCTTTTGCCATAAGGCATGGTGTAGATGATGATGATTCTGGTTCGAATGTCATCGCTTTGAGAGATTCCTTAAAATCCTCAAACCAAGGATCATGACGGGTTCAATGACCTTCATAAACCTCAGAGAGACGGTCCCAGATAAGCATTGCATGATCGAGATGCATGATGTTCCTGAACTGATTTTGAGACAGACATGAACAAATGACATCCTTCCCCGTGAGGTTGAGAAGAGTGTACTTGCGAATGTCATCAGCTTCCGCCATCTTGCACATATCGGTAAGACCAATCTTAGTGACGGTCCACAGCTTGCTATTCATCGCCATGAGACCCTTCTTCATCATGGCCTTCCACTTGGGGTACTCGTGACCGTCAAAGATGGGACATGACATAGTCTTCATTCTTGTGGTCGACATCACTAAAACTCTAGGCGGTTAAACCAAAATCACACATAACAAGGGAGTACCTTGCTCTGATACCAATTGAAAGTGCGTTATATCGACTAGACGGGGGTGAATAGGCATTTTTTATGAATTCTTCACTGAGGAATTTCAGGGTGAGGAAATTCCTAAGCGAAGAACTACTTGCAGCGGAATAAGTACTCAGATGTAAACATAACAGAATATAGGCATGGTCATCATGGTGAAATGAAGACAAGCACAGAGTACAGAAAGCGTGAACACATGACAAAACAGGATGAAGACAAACAGACTGAAGAAATTGAACTAAGGAAATTGAGAAAGTCTTCAGTCAAAGTCTTCAAACAGATATGAACAAGCACACAACAACTGTAATGAGGAAGTGAAAGAGTTGCGGAAATAGAACTAGTAAGCTTGGTGAAGACAATGATTTGGTAGACTAGTTCCAACTGCTGTCTCAGATGTACATCTGGTTGGAGCGGCTAGGTATTTAAACCTAAGGACACACAGTCCCGGACACACAGTCGCGGACACACAGTCCTCACCATATTCTCCTTGAGCTAAGGTCACACAGACCTCGCCCAATCACTCGTGGTAAGTCTTCAGGTGACTTCCAAACCTTCACAAACTCGGTCACTCGGCGATCGACAATTTCCTCTTGGATGCTCTAGACCATGACGCCTAACCGTCTGGAAGAAGCACAGTCTTCAAAGGTAACAAGCGTCGGATCTACGCAAGATCAATCTCTTCAATTATGCTCAATCACTTTGGGTTTGTAGGTGTTTGGGTTTGGGTTTTCCTCACTCGATGATTTTCGCTCAAAGTCCTCGGAGGATGGGATGCTCTCAAATGACAAGTGTTAGTTTCTCTCGGAGCAGCCAACCAGCTAGTGGTTGTAGGGGCGGCTATTTATTGCCTAGGGAGCAGCCCGACATGATAAGACATAAATGCCCTTTAATGATATGACCGTTAGGTGGGTAGATATTTTGGGATAGCTGGCGCGTAGCACAGCAACGGTCGGAATTTTGAGTATCAAAAACCTCAGGGCTATCATGTTCCTCACTGTGTAGGCAATCCGCACTGGTGAATTCCTAACTCCTCAGTCAGAACAAATTCCTCAGAGACCAGAAGAACTTCGTTCTGTCACTGAAGAAATTGACTGAACTGTATGAGATTTCCAATGGCTTCACTCGAAGGGATTGGTAGGTGTAGGATTTTGAGTTGAGCATCACATGGAAATTTTTCCTTTGTATTTCCTCGACCCCCTTTAACAGTACGGTGTTTCCTAAGACTAAAAAAAAAGAAAATGAAACTACAAAAACAAAAGTCTTCACGCTTCATGTTCCTCGAATGAATACCAAGTCTTCAAGATCACACCAATTTCTTCACTTTCAAAGTCTTCAGAAATCCAAAGGCTTCAGTCGAAGAACTTCATTTTTAGGGGTCGACTTTCTCTGTAAATATCAAACTCCTCATAGACTTATAGATCTGTGTACACTCATAAACACATTAGTTCCTTAACCTATAAGTCTTCAATACACCAAAATCACTAAGGGGCACTAGATGCACTTACACATGTACTCCACCATCCATGTGTATAAAAAAACAAAAAGGAAGAAATCACTAACAGAACAAAGAATACTGATAGAATCTTCATCATACCACATGTTTCATATGAAATTTAAATAGTCATATGGTGTCAGCTACATTCTATCAACTTCAAACTGCAAACTAAGTTTGAACTAGATCCCAGTACTTGGAACAAACTCTAACCTCAACTTGTGTGTGGAACATCTCCGTAGACACATGATCTCAAGAAGAACACAATGTTAGTTCTATTACCACCGTACAACATTAAATATGAGAAATCTACAAACACTTTTGGCATGCCAAATAACCTGCATATATGTCGCATCATCTAATTCTCCTGGTCGATTTTACTGTTTCTTGACCTATAAGAACATGTAAAAGGAAATAATTTGTTGAACTACAAAACCATGACATGCTCACAACTAAGTGAGTTATCTTCACCTCCTTTTCCTTTTCCCACTCGTTGTCGGCTGTTTCTTGAACTATTTCTACATAGCTAACTAAGAAAGTAGCAGTCGATAATTGCACATGTATTGAGTTCAGTGTACCAGGTACGAAATGGTTGTTACTCACCCTCCATGCCATTGTTTCCTTTTTAGGAATATAAACAGTCCTAACTTCTTATTTTACCCATAATATTTGTTAAAAGTCAAAGAAGACACTATATTTTATACTTGAGAAACACAGTCATCCTGAAAAGGCAGGAAAATAATTATATAAGCCAGATCAAACATATTACATTGTCACATGTTCCCATACTTCTCCAAATCCAAAAACTGATGTGAGACAAGCAATGCATAGTTGTAGTTGTCCCCAAAGATTTTTGGTCTGGTAGTATGTGCCATAAACCACATGAGAACATAAATGGCCAGTAAGTCAGTTTATTACACCGTGAAAAACTATTGATCCATCAAACTTTTCTAGTTCCTGCTACTACGATGTGAGAACAAGCACATAGATTCCAGTACTCAGTGGTCTCAGTTTGACTGAGAGTTCAACTGGGATTTCTGTTAGTCAAGCCTTGTTGAGCCTCATTTGGCACGAATTTTTTCAATTACTCAATCTATAGACATAACTCAGTATAAGTCTAAATGCCCACTTACGCTAGGCTGTACGTGTGGTTTTCAACTAACTGTATGTAAGAAACATTCTAGAAAACTTTATAAGAAAGATTATGTGTATTTACAATTCAGATAGACATGTTATTGTTAGGAGAGGAAGTGGCAGTCAACATTACAACACTGATAGACATTCTTCTAGTTCTTCAAAGATTAAAATACTTATACATATCTCTGCTCCGAACTAACTTTACCATCTATTGAGACTGAATTGCTAGATAAATTTTTATAACTAAGGGCTACATTGTGGGCAGCAATTGACAAGCCAATCTTTTATTCTAAAAACAAGATGTCTCGATGGACACTGAGATTAAAGCATGAAGAAACCATATGAGCTCGGCTCCTCCCATATGTGTTGCACTTCCGACGAAAGAGCCATGGGCAAGAATGGCGTACAACTCTAGATTGGTCTAGAACTGCTAATGCACGCAACATCGCAGTTGGAGGTGGCAGATCCTGCTGCAGCCGGTAGACAAATTGACCTGTATGGCTATTGGACATGCGCGATGGTAGCCGTCGGTGCCAGCGAGACATGCGCCATGGTATACCACTGGACTGGCTCGGATAGGAACCCCTCGAACGACACCGACTCCCGTAGCACCGATATCCAGTCCTAAAACCAATGAATCAAATCAGAAATACAAACACCAAAAAAAGGCCAAGATACCGAATAGTCTTCGGCTCGCGTGACTTGTTCGGCTTCAGCGGCGCGGGGAGGGGTGGTAAGGCGACCAACAGTGGAGGGGGCACACACCATGGTGGCTGCCGGCGGTAGGACATGACCTAGGCGGCGGCGGTGGGGAAACAGGCCGTATCGAGAAGAAACGCCAAACAGAACAGAGCGATATCCACTTAGTCGCAGAATTACAAAATAGTCCAGGGTGCCCTGTGCGTAATTTCCAACGCGAACTGAGCTACTCAATCATGTGCCTCCAGTCCAGATCCAACGGTCCACATGATCCTATATCAGCGTATCATACCACGCACGGTATCACCGGATATGCACTCTAGTAGGGACGTCGGGAAAGGATCGCGTGCACGCGGGAAAAATCAGCCGGGCGCGCGCTAGTTTTGGCGCGCGGCGTCCGGCACGCTTTATAAAATCCAACGCCCTCCCACCGCTTTGTGCCTTGCCACCGCTCTTTCTCGCCTCGCCGCCGCCACGCCACCATGCCGCCGCGTCGTCGGGAAACTTGGGGATACCGCGGCGTCCGCGCGCGCCCCTCCGGCGGCTTCTCCGCCGGGATCCGGTTCCGCGGGATGCGCCTCGGCCTCGGCAACTTCGACACCGCCAATGAGGCTGCCCGCGCGTACGACGCGGCGGCGTGGCACCTCCGGTGGCCTCATCGAACATTGAACTTCCCCAACGTGCCGACGCGGGAGCGGGCGCAGGAGCTCGCGCCTCTACCGCGGCTTATCACCGACGAGGATTGTCACGACAACCAGAGGCGGGAGCACCGTCTCGGCATTGCCGAGATGGACGAGGAAGCCATGGCGTTGTGGCCTTCCTGCAGGACATCATCAATGAGCGCGAGTTCTACGTGCAAAGGAAGGCGGAGAGGGAGAAGAGGAGGGTGGAGCAAGCCGCCTATCGCGAGGACACGCGTAAGCGAAAAGCGGACGCTCAATTCAACATCAGGCTAGGAGCAGCGTCGCCCTGGGAATCCGACGACGATCGGTATCTTCACGCCTACATTAAGACGTCGGAGGAGGACATCACCGAGGAGGAGTCGAACGACGAGGAGTAGTTGAACTATCTATTTTTTATCTATCTATGCTATATCTATGCTGAGAACTATCCTCTACTGTCTAGTCTCTACTCTCTATCTCTACTTCTCGATCTCAGCACTGTAAACACTTTTTTAAAGCGCCACGCGTTGCGCTTCTATTGGAGATGCTCTAACATGGCAGACGAGTGCTTTAATGTTTCCCACAAGATGCATGAGTATTACTAGTAGTATATTTTTCTTGCCATGTTGAGATTTTAAAACCATGAGTGCGAAGATGCAGAGGAGCAATGAAGACCAAACACGGGATATTCGGGACATCTTCAAGGAGCGTGGCAAGTTAAAGAGGAGCTGCACTGAACCTGTAAAACTAGCTTTGGTAAGTAACACCCTTTCAATTACTTTCGTTTAGCCTCGTGTTCTTCGATGTGTATATGTTGTAGTTTCTGTTTCTCTTAGCCTCGTGTTCTTCGATGTGTAATAAGAAGAGTCTTAATCGTCCTAATGCTTTCGTTTTTAGCTTGATGTAGGAAGTGGGTGTTCTCACCTTGTAGTCTGTTTTATATTTTTCCTTTTGAATTCACTTCTGCGAGTCCTGTTTATCTGGCTTCTACTAAATGGATCTGGGTTGCTCTGAGTATTGATCTAAAAAAGAAGTAACTTCTTGTCAGGATGCAGTTCCTGCGAGGAGGGAAGTATGGTCAACATCGAGATCGTGTTTCCAAAATGAGGCTGGATTACACACAAGGTGCCAGTTCCCTAATGATGTTGGATTAGACACAAGGTGCAAATTCCCAGATGATGCTGGATTACACACAACCCAGGTGGAGTCGTCAGTTGTTCGTGTCCTCGTGGCTCTAGTAAAGGCTGAAAGAAAGTGTGCAGCTGCCCTTGAGAATGTAGCTGAGTTCCTGAAGAAGCAAAAAGAGCAATCAGATGCTCTCTTCACCCAAGCCAAAGAAGAGATGGAAGAAGCCAGAAATATGCTAGTAGAGGCAGAGCAGGCTAGGCGTCTCCTGCTATCTAAAACTATTGTCAATACAAAATTATCTTCATAATAGCTAGGTTCAAATGTTTATCCAGTCAGCATGCCTGTTGTGATGTCCGTGCATCTACTAATGTGGCACAAAATAATTTTTTTTGGGTCATGTAATAACAACAATTACTTTTCAAACAATAACAGACGAAGCATTGGACATGGTATAGTTCACGCGCAAGCCCGACATTCCAAGTTCAACTTCCACATCAAACTCATGTTCACATATATCTACACATTCATAGATAATGTCCACAACCATGATTCACTTCAAAGCCAAAAAATGTGAGGAGAGTTATAAATAAAGGAAAACCTCTAGTTCCTGCTACCACTACGAGCACAACAAGTCAAGACCATGCGTAATTAATTATATTTTGGTCATTTTTTGTGTTCTAAAATGCCGGCCAACTCATGGAAGGACATGTTGCTAGCACACGCGCGGATTCAATGGAAGCAGGCGAGGCAGTCTGAAGCCGGTTGCATGCGGCGAGGAGGCGTGTTCAGCCGGGCCTGCAGCGAGTGGGGCCCTCTTGGCCGGCGCGCCGGTTCAATGCCTGCGCTATGAGAGGTCGCGTCCGTGTCAGAGCAATCACTCCCTCCAGTCCTTTTTTTGGGTATAACAAAATTTTGTTTTCCGTTCACATTTTACAAGTAAAATTCGTGGACAAACTTTGACCCAAACTACGATGGGGACTAGTAAACTGGAACGGAGGTAGTAGTTTTTTTTATCAAAGAAGGGTTTCCCCTTCTGATTTTCATTACTGAAAACCAACATCTAAACCAAAGTATTTGCCCTAGAACTACCAGGTTCAACATATCGCAACATAAACCAATACAACCATACGCCAAGGAGGTAGTAGTTATGAATTCCATTTTCGCTCCATACCAATCATTCTAAAAACTACTTAGTACTTATAACGCGTCATTGAATATCAGAACTCTTAGCAAAAAAATGATATTTTAAAAGTGGCTACTCGATCTGTGGCAACTGGCGAGCCACCGCCTCCAGGTCATTCACCTGTGGCCCCGAGCATCAACTCCTATGGATCAAATTATCACGCGAGCTGACTATTCCTACAAAGGTGCGCTCCACCACATAGCCGGTACCCGCGCATGCAGCAATCGTGCACCTAGGGTTTTAGGTTTTATTTGTTAACGGTGCCTTTACATAACTCTCATGTGTGCGAGACAGCGAGAGACCGACTGCGTGCGTGCGCCTCTTCTCTTCGTATATGTACTCCACCGTTTGTCTAGTGTCCAAAAAATTATACAGTGGTAATAACTACTCCCTCCGTTCCATAATGTAGTGCCTATAGATTTTTTGAAAAGTCAAACCTCACAAACTTTGACCAACTTTGTGGAGAAAAATATTTACATCTAGAGTGCGGAACATATATCAAGAGATTCATCATATGATGTAGTTTCGCATTATATATTTTTGCTATTGTAGATATAAATATTTTTCTCTACAAACTTGGTCAAAGTTTGCAAAGTTTGAGTTCTTAAAAAGTATATAGGGACTACATTGTGGAACGATGCGTTGCCACACGATCAAAGTTGATTAATACATATTCACCGATTTGATAGAAAAAAGAGTCTAGTTTTGAAATACGTATATCACAAAAATATGTTATGTTTCACTCAAAATATATTCCTTTGGCGGTTTTGATGAGATAAGGGAGGAATGTTGTTGGTTTCAAGATTCAAGAAGTGGTATATGTCTAATTTCTACTCTTACTAGCAAGATGCCCTTGCGTTGCACGGAACATCAAGATCTTGTGGGAGAAAAGGATGAACGAGGGAAGGCCTTATCCGCAAATGTGGAGAGGAGTGCGGGTAAATTGCCATAGTTTCCTTCCTATCCGTTAGATATAGATCGGATGGCCTATATTGCAGGATGGCAGGCACACCATCATCACCGACTATGCTTTTTATAAGAGTAGAGATAATAAACAAAGTTGGTGATGATGGTGTGCCCGCCATCCTGCAATATAGGCCGTCCGATTTATATCTGGCGGATAGGAAGGAAACTATGGCAATTTTGCAAAAAGATACCCACACCCCTCTCCAAATTTGCAAATAAGGACTTCCCTCATTCATCCTTTTCTCCCACAAGATAAACTACTCATACAAATGCATCTTGATGTTCTGTGCAATGCATGGGCATCTTGCTAGTTGTTGCAAAAAGCCCATGTGTGTGAGAGAGAGAGAGGGAGAGAGGAGGAGGACAGAGTGCATGTGTGACAAAGACACAAAGAGTATGTGTGCGAGAGGTATCGGCTTAAAATGAGGCGATAGTGTGTGTGCATGATCGAGAGGGCGTGTCTCAAGAAGGGAAAAAAATCTACATGGATACAAGGAGCGCGAGAGAGACATGTATGCGATAGTGGAAGCACGAGTGTGCGGGTGTATAAACCTATCTAGAGGCTAGTCGATAAATGTTTGTGAGAGAAATACGAGTCGGGGTGAGAAAGCGAGAGTTTTGTGTGTGTGAGAGAGAGACAGTAGTCGGGAAGGGGAGTGGAAGCAGGAGTTGTGTGTGTGTGTGAGAGAGAGGGGGAGTTTGTCTGATCGGTAAACAAATGAATAATGTCAGTTTTATAACTAGGATGGAGACGGAAAGGAGACCGCAACAAATGTTGTGTCTGCAGGAGAGAGTAATTTTAGTGGTATGAGTCATATCTAGAGACATATAGGGTGTGTGAGAGAACCCCATAGAGAGAAAGACAAAGTGAAAGACGAGTGAGACTGTGTGTGTGCCGGTGAAAAAGAAAGCTTAGGTACCTAGTGATACTAGAGAACGGTAGGGACGTGAGAGATAATGAAAACTGTGTAATGTATAACGATAGGGAGAGTGTGACACTTCTCAATGGAGACGTCGAGAGACCATGTTTGTGAAGATAGGAGAAACATGCAGTGAGCATGCAGGTGAGCTGGAGAAAAGAGAGTGATAGCTACATGAAGGAGCATGCATGCGAGAGCGATGGGCGTGAAAGGAGTCAACATAAAAGGGATTCAAATATTTGAATTCGAGATGATGATACATGTAATTCATACTCGAACCAAAATTGATCTATCAAACATGCATACTCATATCAATTCACACGCATCTATGTTATTTAATATGTAGATATTACTGATCCATACATTTTAGTAGAACATAATTTGGTTTAAATTTTTTGAATTCAACCTTATGATTTTGAGATCATTGTATTTGTAAATCATATTATACATATAAAGGAGCAGAATTCTTTGTTGTGCTTTTGAAAGTATATATATAAAAAATGATGTATATAGAATTTAATTCCAATTGAAAATGGATCCTGCCCGAACAAAAATAGAATACAAACTGGATTCGAATTGAGTTGGCACGGTAAACGTGCACTCTTGCTCTGCAAAAATTTGAACGAAGCGGGGAAAGTAGCAGTAACCGCCCGAAACCAAAATCTGCGAGATGGAAATTACTGCCTATCCCTGCCACGCAAAGCCTTTCGGCTCCATTTCTATAGGTTTCGATAGGGGTAGGTTTGTAATTTCACTCAAATGTGACATAACCGCCTCTCACCCGGATTCATACACGGTGGGCGCCAAAACACAGTGTCACCTCGGCCAAAATCGACTCCCTCCCCGATTCATACACGGTGGGCGCCAAAAACAAACTCTCATCGACAAATATTCGGTGTATGCGAGACTACCGTCCTATCCCCAACCGACTAATATTGTTGTGATGTAGGAAATTTTAAACGGGGGCTAAGTTTGTAAATTTCCTTGCATTTGAGACAAGCGCGCCCTGAAGACATGGTTCCCCCCTTCCTCTCTCCGTCCATTTCCCCATTCGTACTCCGTGGGCGCCAAAACACCCTCTCCACCCCTAACCTCCTCTATCCGCCACCCCATCCACGGTCGTCCTCCTCCACCATGCGGGAGCTGATACCCCGACGCCATCGGCCATTACAAGAGATCGATCTCTCTCATCCACGGCTTTGGACCGGGATCCTTGCATCCCGTCCTCTCGCTTCATCCCCGCCGTCATCCACCTTGCCGGCGCCGCTCCCATGATTGTCTTGTCCACCGCTCCATGCCACCATCGTCTACCCTCCAAGATCTGCTTCCACGCTGCCGACAGCCATCGCTACCGCAGCACCATCAAATTCGTATCTGCTCAACTTATTTATCGCAGCAAGAAAATATATCGCCACTGCTTTACTCTGATTTCTTGTCCGTCACTTACTTGTTAGTTGAAAGCAAACATTGGTTCCGAAGTTTCCTTTGTCCGGTTTGCACCTTCAGATCCGCCATGGCACGCTCAACACTATACTCGCAATGCTTATGGTTTTCCCCTTTTATATTCCACACTAGTTAAATGACAGTAGACTAAATTTCAAAATTGGGTCAGTCGATTTTCGAGAGCTTGCCGGAGTTCGTCGGTGCTAAGGAAGGGGCTCGGTTGGGGACGGTGGTTGTGGGGGCGGTGGTGGGGCCTCGCCAAACAAAGAAAACTCGACGCGGGTGGGGGCGGGGCTAGGAGTGGTGGTGGCGGAGGAACACAGGCGGTGGGGGCCGGTGGTTTGGCCGGTGTCGGCGTACAAAAGTAGGGGCTCTTCTTTTGACCCCTTTACTTGTGCGCGGGCAGTTAGAGCCACGCGCCGCGGCCACACGAAGTAGGGCAAGGGAGGGAAGCCGGAGAGAAGCCAGAGCACAAGACAAGCGAGACGACGCCAAGGCCAAGAATACAAGGAAGCAGAGGGGCGAGGCAGGTTCCCCCGGCAAGATCCTTGCCGGGGGCAGCCTCAGCGGCCCCGGCAAGACCCTTGCCAGGGCGACTCGCCCCCACCAGTGGAACGCACCACCCTTGAGCCCATGGTTTCCAACACCCTACGTTGGGCCAGGGCTCGAGAGGCACCTCCATGGTGGCATGCAGATCTTTTTGAAGACAAGAAGTGTCCAAGATCAGATGAGGATTAAAAGACAACGATCCTCAGCAAGATCTTTGCCGAGGAAAGCCACAAGACCCCCGGCAAGATCCTTGTCGGGGACAACGGCGCGCCGCGGCAAGACCCTTGCCGGGCCACCCGGCAAGGCCCTCACCAAGGGCGCCAGCGGGGCCACTGCCAGGCCCACACCAACCAAGTCTCCACCACCGTTCGCATGCAGCTGCCAGCCAAACCAGCTGGGCGGGCACCTGCGTGGCAACATGCAGCTTCCAGGCCAACTCAGCACACGCCTGCGTGGTGGCATGCAGATCTTCGTGAAGACCCTACCACTGCGTCACCTCAGCTGCCTGCCTGCCTACATGGTGCCGCATGCGTCGCTGGCCAGGGCGCATGTCGAAGCGAGGAGGAGCGGCGACGGACGGGACGGGACTCGTTCCCGTCCCCGATAAAGCAAGGGGACACCTAAGCTACGCATTAAATGCGTCTTGTCCTGTAATATGAGCGATAAGCTCATAGCACTGTAGGCCTTTCCACCTCCTGTGTGCCACTGTGGCAGCCCCTTTCGACTATAAAAGGAGGCCCATGGCATACTGGAGAAGGATTCGGCTCTTTTGAACCACCCAGCCACCGCAGCTAGTTCAAGAGCTCTAGAACTCTCTGAAATACAGCCACCAAAGCAGGACTAGGGTATTACGCATCCTTGCGGCCCGAACCTGGGTAAACGATCTTTGTGCTGACTGTTGATCCTGCTCTTCTCACAACCCTGCGCCTTGGCAACCGTAGTAGGGATTCTTGTGATCCCATAGGTGTCATTTCCCACCGACATCTTTGGCGCGCCAGGTAGGGGTGCAATTGTGAGAATCTGGTCTAGTAGTTAGCCTAGCATTTCTTCACCGCCATGGCTCCCAAGAAGAAGACAGCCACGGCGATCGGCTCGTTGGGAGCCGAACGGCCCATGCCAGTGCGGGCGAGCAGCGGGCCGGTCGCGGACAGGACCCGGGCCGCGGTCCGCGAGCACCAGCATCGCCCTGGCAGTCAGAGCCTGGCGAGCGGCATTGTTCGCGCGCCAGACGACCGGCCGCACGTCGCCAGATCCAAAGACAGAGCTAGGCCCCCCGCAGGCGGCGCAGGGCCCTCCAGGAGTGTCGTTGTGCCACACCCGGGCGGCGCAGCAACCTCCAAGACTCCCACGCCGGCGCCCACAATGCGCTTTTCCCAGGGTGCGCGCAACGAACAGCGTCACCACGCTGAAGACCCCGGACGCCGCAGCGGGAAGAGCCCTGTGCATCGTCCGCGGGATGAAGGAGTCCAGCATGCCCGCCGAAGCGCTGACGAAAATGGCACGCGGCCGCTGGGCCGTGGTAGAGCTCCTTCTAACATAGTTAGAAGTCGAAGCGCGCCGCGATCCACACAGCTTTCGCCACCACCCACACCAGCAGAAGCCTTGGCGCGCGCGCAGCTACTCCTCGACTTCCCTCCTGCTGCGGCGAAGCTCGGCGAATGGAGAGCCCCTCCTCCACACCAGCCGTCGCGGATGACAGCCCGTCGTGACGACGCTTGCAACATCTCCATAGCATCGTCCGACCCACGGACTCACCGCGACCAGCGCCAAGTTCTTCGAGAACGAGCTCACGAGGATGCCCGAACCACTATCGAGCGCCGGCGCGATACGCGCCACCAGTCGGACAAGCGGGCGGGACCCGCTATGGACCACCCAGCGCTGGGAAGCTCCGGTGGCCTACCTTACGAGGTGGGTTGCCCAGCTTTTACCCGTGGGCTGCGGCAGTTCAAGTGGCCGTCCCACCACACATTCAAGCCCGACGTTGGCGAGACGTACAACGGCAAGACCCACCCGTCGGAGTTCCTCAGCATCTACACCATCGCGATGCAAGCTGCTGGAGCTCGCGACGACAAGGTGCTCGCCAATTATTTCCCGTTGGCACTGAAGCCCAACGTCATGTCCTGGTTGATGCACTTGCAGGTAGATTCCATTTCTTCTTGGTCGGACCTGTGACATGAGTTCGTTGGTGCCTTCACTGGAGGCCACCAAGCTCACGGCCAGGCGAGTGATTTGCATATCATTCCCCAGAAGGAAGGGGAAACCCTGCGCAAGTACATCTAGCGGTTCAGCTAGGTGCAGTACAATATCCCCAACGTTCATCCCGCCGTCGTGATCAGCGCGTTCCATCAGAACATGTGCAACCGCAATATGTGCGAAGAGCTGGCAATGAACAAGGTTAAGGATGTGGCCGAACTTTATGTTCTGGCCGATAGATGCGCCCGGGGTGAAGAGGGAAGGAAGTACCCCGGCGAAGACGCCGGTGCGGAAACCGACTATACTGATGAAGACACCGCCGCCCCAACGAAGAAGGGCCGGCATTGCAACAGGAAACAAAAGGGCAAGGCCGTGCTTGCTGTCGAGGGATCCGACAGCACCGACGCCGCCAAGAAGACCAAGACAGACGACCCCAGCAAGGAGATTGCCGGGTGCGCCGCCTGCCGGGCCTTGGCGGCTGCCAACAAGCCAGGAAGCTCCGGCAAGCAGTACTGCAAGATCCATCGCACCAAAGGCCACGACCTTTAGAACTGCCGACAAGTCGAGCTGCTTGCTGAGAAGCAAAAAGCTGAGTACGAGAGGTGGGACAAGGAAAAGGACCAGGATGGTGCCGAGGAGTCCAGCAAGAAGCGTAGCGGCCCAGGAGGCCGCCGCGGCAAGGATAGCCAACAAGAGAGGCCTGCTCGGGGCCGCGACAAGAAGCAAGAAGATGATGACCATGACGAGGACGACGAGTGCGGCGAGCAAGAGTTCCAGAAGGCTACGGAGGCCATGTGCGTCGACGGTGGCGCCTCGCTGCATACTTCTCACCACCAGCTCAAACAGTGGGCGCGTGAGATTACAGCAGCAGAGCCCTTGTTCGACGCTCAGAAGCCACTGAAGTGGTCCAGCACACCCCTCATCTTTGACACCGAGGATCACCCAGACCGCGCGACTGCGGTCGGGTGTTTGCCATTGTTGGTTTCACCAACAATATGCAACCTCAAGGTGAACAAGATGCTGGTTGACGGTGGGGACAGTCTAAACTTGATCTCGCCCGTTGTGATCAAAAGGCTGCTAATTCCTGATGGAGACCTCGAGGAAACGGGCACGTTTCAAGGAGTCAACCCGGGAAGGAGCCAACCAAAGGGGAAGGTCACACTGCCTGTGACGTTTGGAGGCGAGCTGAACTACAGGACGGAGAGGATTGTCTTCGAGCCGAGATCCCCTTGCCCTACAACGGGATCCTTGCCCTCACACTACGCCTACAACACGCTGAAGATGCCTGGGCCGATGAACATCATCACCGTCCCCTCCGACAAGAAGGACGCGCTGATCTGCGCCGACCTACTCTACCGAGAAGCAGTTGCAGCAGCTGCCGCGAAGGCACTTGCTCCTGCCGCTGGAGCCCCGGGAGGGAAGAAGAAGATCGGCAAGACCTCTTGCACCCACTCCGGCAAGCGCACATCTTCAAAGTGTTGTGCTGCCGTTGAGGACGTGCCAGAGAGCTCCACCGGCAAGAGCAAGAAATCCAGAGCTACGCCACCAGAGACGAAGAGGGTGCTCGTCAAGGAGGATGGCACGGGAGGGGCTTTCACCATAAGCTCCACCCTTGACAGCAAATAGGAAAGCGCGCTCGTCGCCTTCCTGCGGGCGAATGTCGATGTGTTTGCATGGCAAGCATCCGAGATCCCCGGCGTTCCCAGGGAGGTGATTGAGCACCATCTTGTTGTCTGTCCTCATCCACGGCCCGTCAAGCAGAAGGTCAGGCTTTGGAATGACAGGAGTTCATCACAGAGGAGATCAGGAAACTGGAAGCAGCAGGTTTGGTGAGAGGAGTGCTCCATCCGACGTGCTTGGCCAATCCGGTGGTTGTGCGCAAGGCAAATGGGAAGTGGAGGTTGTGTATTGACTACACAAATATCAATAAGGCTTGTCCTAAGGACCCCTTCCCGTTGCCGCACATCGACCAGATTGTTGACTCCACAGCCGGGTGTGATCTGCTATCATTCCTCGATGCCTACTCGGGCTACCACCAGATCTTCATGACGAGAGAAGACGAAGAGAAGACGGCATTCATCACCCCATGTGGTACGTACTGCTTTTTACGGATGCCCTTCGGGTTGAAGACTGTTGGTTTGACATTCGCAAGAGCAGTCCAAATTGGTTTTGAACCCCAGCTACATAGAAATATGGAAGCATATATGGATGACATAGTGGTCAAAACCAAGGACAGAGCAACTCTTGTGCAAGACTTAGAAGAGACGTTTGCCAACCTGCGCAAGATCAACCTCAAGTTGAACCCTGAGAAGTGTGTCTTCGGCGTTCCATCCGGCAAACTTCTCGGGTTCTTTGTGTCGCAGCGTGGGATCGAGGCAAACCCAGACAAGATCAAGGCTATCGAGCAGATTAAGGCGCCCAAACGGATCAAGGATGTGCGTCGACTGAGTGGCTGCGTTGCCGCCATGAGCCGATTCATCTCCAAGTCTACCAAGCGCGCCCTCCCCTTTTACGAAATCCTGAAGAAGGCAGGCCCTATGGAGTGGACCCCCGAGGCCGAGGCGGCATTGCAAGACCTGAAGAGGTACCTTTCCTCTACACCAGTACTAGTCGCGCCTAAACCACAAGAGCCGTTGTTGCTATATCTAGCAGCGACGAATCAAGTGGTCAGTGCTGCACTAGTAGCACAGAGGGAGGTCGACGAAGAGGCAATGGCAGCGGCAGGACCAACAGACGGCAAGTCAGAGATTCCCCCGGCAGGGCCTGGTGCCGGCAAGGCAAGGCCCCTAGCAGAGTCTGACGCCATCAGGACGGAGCCCGCGCTGTCGAATGGAGTGGTGCAGAAGAAGAAAATGATGAAGCACCCGGTTTACTTTGTCAGCTCCCTCTTGCAGGGGGCTAGATCAAGGTATTCCGGTGTGCAGAAGTTGCTCTTCGGCCTCCTTATGGCCTCGAGGAAGCTGCATCATTACTTCCAAGCCCACGAGATCACTGTCGTCACCCGCCTCCTGTTACAACGGATACTGCACAACCCAGACGCGACCGGAAGGATTGTGAAGTGGGCCTTGGAGTTGTCAAGCTTTGGTTTGAGATTTGAAAGCACCTCAACGATCCAGAGCAGGGTCTTGGTAGAGTTCATTGCGGAATGGACCTCGACGCCTGATGAAGAAATCCAGGAGACCGCTCTCCCCGGCAAGGAAACAGTTCGCGACTTAATTATGTACTTTGACGGAGCTTTCTCGCTGCAAGGCGCCGGTGCTGGTGTGCTGCTCGTCACACCCACCGGAGAGCACCTCAAGTATGTGATCCAGATGCACTTTCCTAGGGAGATGTCCACCAACAACACTACTGAGTACGAGGGGCTGCTTGCCGGTCTCAGGATCGCGGCAGACCTCGAGGTTAAGAAGCTCATCGTCAGGGGTGACTTGCAGCTTGTTGTCAGACAGGTCAACAAGGATTACCAGAGCCCATTGATGGAGGCCTATGTAGATGAGGTGAGGAAGCTGGAGGAGCGCTTTGACGGTATCCAGGCGGAGCACGTTCCCCGAGCGGAGAACGACATCGCCGACTACCTGCCGAAGCGCGCTGCATTCAAGCTACCTGTGAAACCAGGTACCTTTTTGCTCTAGTTAACTCAGCCATCCGTCAAACCATCAGCAGGGCAGAACAAGCGGAGGAAATCGGGCCCCGACAAGTACTTTCCCACCGAGCCCCCCGGGGCTGCCGGCAAGGATGTTGCCGTGGACACTGAGCCTGCCAAGGAGCAGCTGGCTCCGGCAGGGCGTCAAGCCCTGGCCGTAGAGACGGCCGCTCCCATGGCGGAGGAAATGCCTTTGGTCCTTGCCGTCGAGCCCCGGGCTCCGGCATGGGCACAACATACTGTCCGATTCCTCCAAACAGGGGAACTTCCTGAGGAGTAGGAAGAAGCGGAAAAAGTAGCCCGTCGGTCCGCCCTGTATCAGTTCGTCGATGACGTCCTGTACAAAAAGAGACCGAACAGAGTGAAATTGAAGTGCATTCCCCGGGAAGAAGGACTGGAGCTATTGGCGGAGATACATGGAGGCATATGTGGCTCCCACATAGGGTCGAGGGCCCTTACCGGTAAGGCATTCCGGCAAGGTTTCTTCTGACCCACAGCCCTCCAAGATGCAACGACACTAGTAACCAAGTGTGAAGCGTGTCAGTTCCATTCAAAGAAGCTTCATCAACCAGCCCAAGCCCTTCAAATAATCCCTCTCTCCTGGCCATTTTCGGTCTGGGGGCTCGACATACTGGGCCCTTTCCCCCATGCCGTCGGGGGCTTTGAATACTTGTACGTTGCAATCGACAAGTTCACAAAGTGGCCGGAGGTGGAAGCAGTGAGGAAGGTGACAGCACAGTCAACCGTCGAGTTCTTCAAGGGGCTAGTCTGCCGTTTTGGTGTGCCAAACAGAGTCGTCACCGACAACGGCACACAGTTCACAAGCCACACTTTCATGCAATACATCCAAGACCTTGGCAGCAAGGTCTGTTTTGCTTCTGTGGCACACCCACGGAGCAACGGCCAAGCGGAGAGGGCAAATGCTGAAGTGTTGTGGGGCTTGAGGATATAGACTTTTGACAAGCTGCACAAGAGCGGAAGGCGCTGGATTGATGAATTGCCGGTGGTTCTTTGGTCAATCAGGACAACGCCAAATCGAGCTACCGGCCAGACACCCTTCGCCCTAGTATATGGGGCGGAGGCAGTTCTCCCCACGGAACTCATATACGGGTCACCTCGAGTGCTCGCTTATGACGAGCTTGAGCAAGAACAGTTGCGGCAAGATGATGCAATGCTCCTTGAGGAAGATCGTCTTCGAACGGCTGTGAGAGCGGCACGCTACCAGCAAGCCTTGCGCCGCTACCTTAGCCGCAAGGTTCATGCCCGAAGCTTTGAGGAAGGCGACCTTGTTCTTGGGCGTGTTCAGTCGGCCAAGAATTCCAACAAGTTGACGCCGAAGTGGGAAGGCCCTTTTCGGGTAATACGAGTCACCAGGCCTGGCGCAGTCCACCTGGAGACCGAAGATGCTGTCCCAGTGAGCAACTCCTCGAACATCGAGCATCTTCGCAAGTTTTACCCATAAGGCGCGGCTTGCCGGGCCTCCCGGCAAGCCACCTTTTGTACAAGCTTTGCCGGCAAGGCATGTAACCCTTTGTACAAAGCCAGGCGCAGACACTGAGCATAAATAAATGAAGCGCTGGTGCCCTAAGTTATAGCATGCATGCTAAGTCGAGTCTCTTCCTTGGTTAGGGTTGATAGTGCTTAGCGGCGACTAACCCCTAGCCTAGAGGAAGAGTGCGTGTCTCTCTTTTCTTTTCTATCCTCTTTGGTTCGCAGGGCACATGAGCACTGCTGTTGAGCTACTTGGAAGAAAGGGAACGGATCAGCGTCTTGGCCCCGGCAAACTAAAGATGCCGGGGGCTGCAAGTACAAGGGTCCAACCGCGGCAAGACAAGGTTGCCGGAGGCTGCAAATCCAGATAAGTCTTTTATCCTCTGTCATGCATTTCGATATGGAACTGGAACATGTGAAACCTCGTTTATATTCTTGAAACCATCGTGCTCCCCCTTTCCTGTACCCAAGAGCTACCGCCTGGGTCGGAATTTGGTAGTAGTTGCGGTGGCGAGGAGATAAACGGGGAGCCTAACTCTACTTCGCCCCTGCCTTCGCCAAAAGCGTGAGAATGGTCGACTGAAGGGGAGAAACGGCAAGGCATGTTGCCGGGTAACAATGTTTATCATAAAAATAACAAGGACTCGTCCTTGGCATGGGCCTCGCTCACGCACAAAAAACCCGGCAAACATCTCTTTTTCGTTAAAAACATCCCACACAGGTACAGTTCATACGGAATGAAAAACATGAGCAAGGGGATTAAAAGTTCCAAATTTAACAAAGGCCCGAAGGCTTACAACTAAAAAGAGATAAGGTGCCCGTAATCCCTTTCTTGTCCCTCTCCTTAGGAGGCAGGTCAAGAAATCAATAGGGCAAAAGGGTGCCTAGGCGAACTACGAACAGCAGAAGGCACCAAGAGAACACCTCGGTGGCTGCCCAAGGGCGGGCCGGTGATGACGGTGCCGGGAAAGGAGCTGGAAGACGAGGCGGCAGGTCACCAAACACGCGACGAAGGCATCGGTGTCCGCGTACTCCGGTTTGACGACCTTGCCGCCCGCCCTCTTCCTCTTCCGCAACCTCCCGACGCTAGCCGCCCAAGGAGACGGCCCCGAGAAGTTCAAGCAGCTGGCCCCTCCCCCGACGAAACTCCGCCGGGGGAGCGGCCAGGTGCAGATGCTGCTGCTGCCGCACCCGCCCAGGCGCGGGGCGTCCGACGCCTAGTCGGACTCGTCCCCCTCATCTGCCCCGCTGTCCTCCTCGTCACTCTCGCTCGAGGAAGAGCTTCCATCATCGGAGTCTCCGTCGGAGGAGCTCTCCATGCAGCACTTCAGGCGAGTTCCAAAATCTCCGAAGACCTTGACGGAGAGCAGGCCGTCCTCCATTAATTTGAAGTACATGACGAGCCCCGCCGTCAGGCTGTGGATATGAGCGAACGTCTTCCATCCACGGCGGAGGTACATGACCCGAGGAGCCGGGAAGTCGACGTCGACCCGCGTGCCCCCATTCCCGCAGCCCCTCATGTGCAACTTGAGGGTCTGGGGCGGGTCACGATCCATCTCCCGAGCAAACGGGGCGGGAAGACGAAGACAGCGACGCGGAGGCCGGCGCAGCCTGATGAAGAACTCGCGAGGCTGGTCTCCAACATGGCCCTCTGTCGGGAAAGGCATCATCGGCGGGGGCAAAGCTGGCGCACTGCCCCATCCTCCTCTTCCCCGAGCACCACGAGCTCTGCCACGGCCCCGCCCACAGCCTTGCCCCCTCCCCCTTCCGCTCGTGGCCGGCTCCACCACCACGGGCTCAGGAGGAGGAGGGATGCGCTGTCGAGCGGCGACCCTCAACGCCACCGTCGAGGGACCGGGATTCCCCTTCTCCATGGTGAGTGAGAGGAAGAAGCAGAAGCAGGAGGAGATAGATGACAGAAGAGTGCGGGATGCCATCCCCCCTTCCCTCTCCTTATAAAGGGACGGGATCGGGGCTCGGCCGCCCGCTTGGCCAATCCAGCCACTGGAGGCGCAGAGAATCAAGACCGACCCGCTACCCCAATCAGCGACAGCCCGGTTTCCTGCCTCCACCGCTCGCCACCCCAAGTGCATGGAGGACGTGTGGCGAACGTGCATAACCGAGCGGACGGGCGAAGCGACCTCTCCCCACCCCATGATCGTGGGGTGTGGACGCCTTGAAGACCGCGACCCGGCCCCACTCAGTAAATGGGCCGCACCTTTACGCCTCTCCCTCTTCATGGGGAAGGCGCGAGCCGTCCCTGTATCACGATATGATGCATGCATGCAGGAATCGCCCCACGCATGACCCCCACGTCACGCACGACCCTCCACGTCGCGCATTCAACACGGCTCGTGGGGAAGCACAGCGGACGAACAGTTACTGCGGTAAAATCCGCCCCTCCTGCCCGCACACCGTTCTGGGCCTGGCCTAACAACGTGTCGCGCTTATGTGTGGCCCAGGCCCAGGGGCTCCTGTCGGCGTACAAAAGTAGGGGCTCTTCTTTTGACCCCTTTACTGGTGCGTGGGCAGTCAGAGCCACGCGCCGTGGCCACACGAAGCAGGGCAAGGGAGGGAAGCCGGAGCACAAGACAAGCGAGACGATGCCAAGGCCAAGAACACAAGGAAGCAGAGGGGCGAGGCAGGTTCCCCCGGCAAGACCCTTGTCGGGGGCAGCCTCAGCGGCCTCGGCAAGACCCTTGCCGGGGCGACTCGCCCCCACCAGCGGAACGGGCCACCCTTGAGCCCATGGTTTCCAACACCCTACGTTGGGCCAGGGCTCGGGAGGCACTCCATGGTGGCATGCAGATCTTTGTGAAGACAAGAAGTGTCCAAGATCAGATGAGGATTAAAAGACAGTGATCCTCAGCAAGATCCTTGCCGAGGAAAGCCACAAGACCCCCGGCAAGATCCTTGTCGGGGACAACGGCGCGCCGCGGCAAGACCCCTGCCAGGCCACCCGGCAAGGCCCTCACCAAGGGCGTCAGTGGGGCCACTGCCAGGCCCGCACCAACCAAGTCTTCACCGCCATTCGCATGCAGCTGCCAGCCCAACCAGCTGGGCGGGCACCTGCGTGGCAACATGCAGCTTCCAGGCCAACTCAGCACACGCCTGCGTGGCGGCATGCAGATCTTCGTGAAGACCCTACCATCGCGCCACCTTAGTTGCCTGCCTGCCTACATGGCGCCGCATGCATCGCTGGCCAGGGCGCGTGTCGAAGCGAGGAGGAGCGGCGACGGACGGGACGGGCCTCGTTCCCGTCCCCGATAAAGCAAGGGGACACCTAAGCTATGCATTAAATGCGTCTTGTCCTGTAATACGAGCGATAAGCTCATAGCACTGTAGGCCTTTCCACCTCCTGTGTGCCACCGTGGCAGCCCCTTTCGACTATAAAAGGAGGCCCATGGCATACTGGAGAAGGATTCGGCTCTTTTGAACCACGCAGCCACCACAGCTAGTTCAAGAGCTCAAGAACTCTCTGAAATACAGCCACCAAATCAGGACTAGGGTATTACGCATCCTCGCGGCCCGAACCTGGGTAAACGATCCTTGTGCTGACTGTTGATCCTGCTCTTCTCACAACCCTGCGCCCCGACAACCGTAGTAGGGATTCTTGTGATCCCATAGGTGTCATTTCCCACCGACAGCCGGTGGCCCGTGCGGTGTTCTGTATGGGAAGAATCAGAGATGAGGAAGAAGAAGGGTTAGGAGACGTAGGATCTTCATCCAACCGCCTGAAATGGTCGACTGACCCAAATGACAAAAGTCACGCGAGTTGCATGCAGACATGCCTTTATATTCAGTACCATCATCGTACCTGCTTAGCACTGCTCCTGAATCCATCAAGCTAAAGAACGTGCCACTCATAATTCCAAACTTGTTGCTCAAATACGAATCTGATATGATGCTGATATTACTAAAACAGATAACGTTTAATTGGTCAGCTAATGTTCCTACTTTACTTTCGAAAAGCATGTGCACCACATATAGAGAGACAGCAGGGAGTTGCATTCTTAATGCGCTCTGGTTCATCATGTGTGGGCACTGCGCAACAAACATGTTATTATCCAAAATCTGCTTGCTCTTCTTTAGCATGTTCCTCTTCCGTTCTTCTTTAATAATTACTCTCTCCGTTCCTAAATACAATTCTTTGTATAGGTTCCACCATGGACTACATATGGAGCAAAATGAGTGAATCTACACTCTAAAATGTATCTGTATACATCTGTATGTGATCCATAGTGGAAATCTCTACAAAGACTTATATTTTGGAATGGAGGGAGTATGATAGTAGTACAATATGTTCCTTGTAGTGAAGATGAGCGGGGACATTTGCAGTGTAAATGTCTATACGGTCGGTTGTGATGGACACTTTGAACTCTTCGGGCCTCTTTGATTCGTAGGATTTTGTAAACATAGGAATAGGAATTGTCGTGGCCTGCCCACTTGAATCCTATAAGATTAGCAAGGAAATGCGGGGAGTTGTGTTGCCTTTGAGAGTTACACGGATATTAACAGTATCACACCTTCAGTTGAAGAGAGCTGGTATCCGAAGCCTTTCTAGCCGTACCGGCAATACTAGCACATATATTCCAGCAAGTTCCACTTTGCTGATTTTACTTGTGATGCTTACGGTTTTCCCGTTATATCTACACTATGATCTGTGTAGCTGCTTTGTGTCGCACTAGCAGCAGTCCACTCTTGAAGCTAAACAACACACCAATCATAAGTCCGAAGCTTACTTCTTCAAATACGAATTGTGATATGATACTGATATTAGATAACCGACACACATTTAATTGGTCAGGTAATGCTCCCACTTGATTTTCCAAATGCATGTGGCCACATATAGAGAGACAGCATGGAATTGCATTCTTTGGGCGCTGTGATTCATCATGAGTGGGCAACCAACACTGTATGCAATGAAGCGGAACCTCAAGAATATGCTTCCTCTTCTGTTCTTTAACATGTTACTCTTTTGTTATTCTGTATTTAGTACGTACAGTATGTTCCTTGTCAGGAAGGGGAGCAGGGACATCTACAGTCAACAGCTGATAGAGCTAGCATGTACGTGATCGATAGGCTTTCAATTAGTAGCGGCAATACAACATCGTAATTTCCAGCCAGTTCCACTTTCCTGACTTATTTATCCTGGTTATGGTGTACCCCTTTTATGTAAACTACGATCTGCCTAGTTCTTGTGTGCTCTTGTTATCATGGTTTGGCAATAAACTCTCTATACAATATATTATGAACCTATCATCTGCCAACTATCCTTACTTCTGGAGCCTATTTTTTTTGTACTTGTGCCAGATTATATTAATGCACGCACCAATTACATCACACATGGGCTCTCTCATCAGAATTCAGTGATAGCACACAAAGGTTTACAAGGGGGCCCTATATTAGAATATCCTCTACATTACAAAGATAATCTCACTACTATTTATGTTTTCATGCTTCTCAGATATTATACGTAATCACAGTGAATATCAGAATCCGCGCATCAGAAGAATATTGTGGAACACTGCAACGACTTACAAAATTGGCGCCAAGGCATTGTGTGCCATTTTGGATGCAATGAAACTCATAAGCTCCCTGTTGGGGATATTACTACTGGGTATGAACCGGCCAGGAGAGGCCAGGTTATCCCCATAATGAGTTATTTATATTTGAAGCCCATGAAGACAAGGAGTGTGGCGCTTTACGAAGGCCCGGGGCCCAGAGGCGGGTTATGGCCTATAGACATAAACCGCCCTATCATATGTAACTTGTGTTGTAAGATAAGAAAGGTAGAAACCGAGCCGGACACGTTTATGAGCCGGCCTCGGGATTCTGTAAACCGGCGGTCGTCAACCTATGTATATAAGGGGACGACCCGGCGGCGGTTTAGGGACAACAAACAACAACTCGAGAGCCATGCATAGCGGATTCGCTCCCTGGTCATCGAAACCCTAGCAATTCCACAACAACTGGATTAGGCCTTTACCTTCACCGCAAGGGGCCGAACCAGTATAAACTCTCTGCATCCTTTGTCCGCTTTAACCCCTTTAAGCTAACCCGTTGCGATGGCTCCACGACTAAGTCCTTTCACTAGGACATCTGCCGTGACAAAACCACGACACTCCCCACCTGTAGATTCTTGTTCAGAATATGATCCTAATGACTATTCTGACCTCGAGGAGTCAAAGGCAGATGGCCTGTCCTGTTCACCCATCAAGGTGCCTGTTCTAATTCGGCAAGGTTTTATTGATTGCGCGTATCTTGCATAAGTTGTCTTGCATTTCTTCTACTTTGTAGCACCGCCATTTGCTTAGTTTACTCATCATATATGTCAAGATGCCATGCCCATCCATTATCAATACATATCCCATCTATCATCATACCATGTTTTTTCACTCAAATGTTGTTCTTGTGCATCAGACATTAGAACGGAAGAGGATGATTGTCGGACCTGAAGGAGCACCAGCAAAGTCCTTGAAAAACGTGGTGGTGCCGGAGAAATCAGACAGCACCCCACTTATATTGGCTCTACAACCAGTGACACAAAACGTAGGACCGACTCCAGTAGACTGTACCCATACTTCACTGGCCACACCACTAGCCCCACCACACAGGACCTGCACTCTAGCAAAAGCTATGCCGATTCAGTTGCCATAGCACCAGCCGTACCACAGAAAAATCCCACTCCAGCAAAAAGTACAGCAAGTCCACCGGTCGAAGACCTATCCCAACTACAGAGACGGCCAATTCCTGCAGATTGGAACCCCATTCCAGTTATTCCCAGTTTAAAAGACAATGCTTTCAATGTTATTAGGGACTAAGTGCATATATTCCCATCATGGGAAGATTATAGTGAAGACAAACACCATTTTCACATCTTCCTGTCCCACTTACGTGTAAGTGCTATTATTCATGGTGATTATTTTCCTGTTTTCTGCTGATTGAACACATCAATGATTTACATTACATTGTTGTAAGTAGGTGAGGGTCAATCTGGATAGTCATGATGAGAAAAGCTTGCTTACGCTTTTCAAGGAAGCATTGCAGCAGTATCAACGTTACCTGAGGAAATCACACTTTGATGGCAAGTCTATAAACGAATTTCCGGTGAAGTCTCCTGTGCTAAATTTAGAAGACATTGAATGGAAAAACCTTGTTATGCACTGGTATCGTTCCCAGGATGAGGTACTGTCTATGATATCACATGACAATTTGAACTTCTACTTTTCCGCATGTGCCTTATGGATCTTTTTTGCAGGAAATCTGCTCGAAGAAGAATTCCGGTTTGAAAAGGACGACAGGATATCGCAAATATGCTGCCCACTCCTTTGCTCTTGTTAGTACCTGTTATCCTGTATCACTGTACTTGCATACATACCTGGTTCATTATGTGACAGCTTGCTTATCAATTGTTCGCTCCAAATTATCTGATCTGTATGAATGGTTACATTAGTGTAGAATATATCCAATGCAAATGAATTTTTTTAGCTCTGCATTGTTCTGGTAAGTACCTGTTGTCCTTTATCAGTGTACTTATATTGACAGCTAGTTGTACATGTACCATCACTCTGCAGCTTATTTTCCTTTGCCCTCCATTTTCTACACATCAGATCTATATTTACTCTTACCATAAGGTTGGATAACACCAATGGTACTGAAGAAGTTTAGCTCTGCATTGCTCTTGGCTGTACCTTTTGCCTGTATTGATGTACTTACATTTATAGCTACTTGGTTATGTGGCATCACTCTTCATCTTATCTTAAATATTCTCCATTTTTTCTTATATTATCACATCTATATTTACTCTTAACAAAATGTAGAATAAAGGCAATGCTTATGAAGAAGATTTTGTGGTAATCTTCTTGAATTGCCCCCCCCCATCAGCATGGAAGAGAGATTTATAGAGCCTGTCTTCACCAATAATGTAAGTTTGTCCTTCTCAAGCCTTCAAACTTTGTTGTGTATATTTGGTTAGGCATGACTGCAACAACTGTTTATTTTTGGTGTTTGCATCAAATTGCATGTTTAAATTTTATTATGTAGTTCATAAACAAAAGTTTGTCCTTCTCAATTTAAGTTTTTAGTTGTACAACCAAGTTCCTTCTTCATACCATGTAAATTAAACTATACATAGCAAGTGATCTTCTTTTGCACTGCATGTATGCTTCTGTTCTTGATCCGTAATCCAGTGGTGTCGTGAACCTACCCACTACAGCACAATTTCATATTCTGCAATGTCTTAACTATGAACAATGTCATATCATTCTACTATTATTTAAACCGTCTCTTTATTTTCCAATCTGAAATGGGATAAATTGACAGCACACTAACCATTGATACTTATGAGTTCTTGATCTGTAATCCAGTGGTGTCAGCTGCCAACTCCTTCACAATGTCATTTCCTGCCATGTCTTGACCTGAACAATACCATATTGTGTTAATGCTATTTTAAACTGTGTCACTTTATTCGTCAGTAAGAAATGTGATGAATTGTCAGCACTCATACTTATATGTGCAAAACCTGTCATATGTTTGCTTGTTTATCTTTCAGAGTGAGAAGGATATAAGTGTCAAACAAGCGCAGTCTCATCAGCTTGCTCAGCTGCTTGTGCTGCAGCTCCCGAGCAGGGCTAACCTTTCTTGAACTCTATTGAAGTGCTGACGGTTTTGTATATTATTTTGTCGGCGTGTTTATTTGCACTAGTGGCGATCTTTGATGCCCAGTATATGTAATCTGTTGTCTGCTTGTGCTTTCTTATCATAGTGGCGAACTTTGATGCCCAGTGGATGCAATATGCCATAATTTCTTTATTGTATATTCTAGGTTTTTTCTTATTCATGATGTTGTAGTTATTTTACTGGATATATATCCTGTCTTCGCAGTAAACCGGCCAAACCGTAAAATTACGGTACATAATCGGGCCGTCATGCAAATCACTATGTATGATCCGCATCATGGGCCCAGTCAGCTTGGTCGTTAACAGGCCTAAATGTAAACTGGCCCACAAGTCGATTCGGGCCTTTAATAGGCCGAGTAAACCGCTGGCCCTATTTTCACAAGAGAACTCAATGGGCTTTTAGGAGGCTGAAAAGTAGGTTCGGCCTGAAACGTGTCGAACAGCTCACGGGCCGGTAGCAGGCCGAAATAGACCCCAGCCCATGATTGTGCCAATCACATCACGGGCCATTAACAGGCCAAAATTGTCTCGGCCCTTGTTTGGCCCAATCAGATTATCGGCTGTGAGCAGGCCGGATGCAAACCGAGCTGTAGTTAGGCCCAACTATATGACGGGATTTTAACAGGCTAAAATAAATATAGGGCCGAAATGTTAAACGGGCCTTTAACAGGCCGAAACTAATATCAGGCGGAATTACTAGATGGGCCTTTAGCAAGTGGGCCCAAAAGTATAGCGTCCAATTGACGGGCCGACTCTGATATGGGCCATAATTTGGCCCAAAGCCTCTTAAAGGGCCGGATCTTATCTGGGCTGTAATTTGGCCCAGAACCGAGTAGGCTTTTAATGGGTCGGATCTCATATGGGCCTTTATTAGGCCCGGAACGTGGCAGGCTGTTAATGGACCGGATCAAATATGGGCCGGCATTTGGCCCAAAACATGGCAGCCTGTGAATGGGTCGGCCCACTAGTGTCCTCAAAATCTTGTGGGCCTTTAGCTGGGCCGGCCCATTATGGTCGGCAAAATCTTGGGGGCCTTTAGCTGGGCCGGCCCATTATGGTCCTCAAAATCTTGTGGGCCTTTAGTTGGGCCGGCCCATTATGGTCCGCAAAATCATGTGGGCCTTTAGTTGGGCCGGCCCATTTAACCTATATGGGCCTCTGTTGGGCCATGCCATGTGTCGACGTATCATAGGCATGTCTCCTCCAATGGACGGACGACATCTGGCCCACCGAGGAGCAGACACGTGTTTCCTCCGGCCAATGAGAATTTTACACGTGGAAAATCACCATTGGTCCGGGCTGTTAACGGGTTATCGGATCCAAAACCAGACCCGATAGCTTAACGGCGAGCCGTTACGGTGGATGCCACGTGTCGGTCACCCTTGACGAAAGCACTTCTATGATGCGCGATTTATCGTCATAGAAGTGGACACTTTCGTGATGATAATTTTGGTAATGTCATGGAACACTTCTACGACAGCACAGGTATGACTATCTTGATTCTGTCATAAAATCGTCATGGATGTACATGCATGACAGAAAACGTGACCTACTGTGATAAACACGTATCATCACGGAAGTGTATTTTTTTGTAGTGTCGCTACGCGTCGACCGAGGCCGCAGGCGGTTGGGGCCCGCGACGCTCCGCACTTGCCCTTTGGCTTTGCCTCGAAGCCAAGTTCGAGTGCGCCTTGGGCCCGGGGGCTACTGTCGGCGTCCTGGGAACAGGGGGTACCCAGACTTGCCTGCCTGTGGCCCATGGCATGGCTCCGTCAACGGCCTGGTATGGCCCAGCTTCAGCAACAACAATCCAAGACCCTCGCGAGGGGCCGAGCCTCGCGAGGGGCCGAGCCTCGCGAGGCGAACGACACCAAGACCTCCCTGGGGGCGGCCTCACTAGGCTGGCTCCCGAGGAGCGGGGATATCTATGCAAGGTGCACCTCCGAGATTCATATGACGTGAGCCATGACGACCAAGGCCAGGCGGGAGCCAGTGGGCGCAGAGTACTAGTTTCCTCTTTGGTGCTAAGGAGGCAAGCGCAGGCGCGGGATCCCAAGGAATCAAGCAAAGGTTCCATATCAGTGCAACAAGACCAAGCCGACAGGACGGTAGGATGGAGGTCATCGCGGAGCCCACTGCAGCATCACCACCAGAGCCTTTTGCAGGAGAAGACTACTTTCATCAAGATAACTTGTACTAGTTGTCTCCCTTAGAATTTGGTTGTTGTGGGATCCCTTCCTGCCTACATTTGCGAAGAGGACAAAGGGCACTATAAATAGGACTTAGCCACCACCATAGAGAGGACGGATCCATTCCACCCTGACCAGCTCACCAGCTCATCGAGCACAAGAACACCTCACCTCCTGAGGCTGCTCAACCATTGTACTAGTTCATCCTCAGCCCCTCGAGGCAATCCACCACAAAGCTGGAGTAGGGTATTACACTACAAGGTGGCCCAAACCAGGATAAACTGCTGTGTCTCTTGTCCCTTGGGTTCGTCGAGCTAGGCCTTGGAATCGTCGAGCGGGCAGACTGGGGAGGGAGAGTTCTTCGCACGCACCCCAGAGTTCGAACCTCTCAAGGGTCTATGGAACCCCGAATCCGACGGAGATCAAAGAAACTCAAATACTTTCATGGATATAAAAAGATAGATCTGATCTTAAACTTAAAGTACATCCGATCCCAGCAAACACACCGCAAAAAGAGTTACATCATATGGATCTCCAAGAGACCATTGTATTGAGAATTCAGCGAGAAAGAGGAAGCCATCTAGCTACTAACTACGGACCCGAAGGTCTACAAAGAACTACTCACGCATCATCGGAGAGGCACCAATGGAGGTGGTGAACCCCATCTATGATGGTGTCTAGATTGGATCTGGTGGTTCTGGACTCTACGGTAGCTGGAATTGATTTTCGTCGACTCCCCTAGGTTTTCTGGAATATTGGGGTATTTATAGAGCAAAGAGGCGGTCCGGGGGGCACCCGAGGTGGGCACAACCCACCAGGGCGCGCCTGGGCCTCCTGGTGCACACTGGTGGGTTGTTCTCTCCTCGGAGCATCACCCAGGCGTAGCCTTGGCCCATTAGGTGTCTTCTGGTCCATAAAAAATCTCCGTAAAGTTTCGTTGCATTCGGACTCCATTTGGTATTGATTTCCTGCGATGTATAAAACATGCAGAAAACAGCAACTGGCACTTGGCACTATGTCAATAGGTTAGTACCAAAAAATGATATAAAATGACTATAAAATTATTATAAAACATCCAAGATTGATAATATAATAGCATGGAACAATCAAAACTATAGATACGTTGGAGACGTATCAGGTCTCGAGCGCGTATTCACGCATATATATGGACGGCCAGGGCTTGTGTACATGGAGAGGCAACGGACGGCAGCAACGGTGTCATGTTCATCGGGCAGCAAACCGACTGGGTTTGAACAGAGAAACAGCGTCCTGTTCATCGTGAGGCAACCGACTGGGTCGAAACGTGTCCTGTTCAACGGGAGCCAACCGCTTGGATGGAACAGCCGAAACGGGGTCTAGCGTACCGCAGAACGGTGGAAACGACCTTCTGTTCGACCGGCCACGGTCGAAACGGGATCCTGTTCAACGGGAGGGGTCTGGCGTACCGCAAGACAGAGGAAGCGGACTTGTATTCGAGTGCCTACGGTCAAAACGAGGTCCTGTTGATCGGGAGGGATGTGGCATACCGCAAAACAGAGGAAACATACTTGTGTTGGAGCGCCTACAGTCGAAACGGGGTCATGTTCATCCACCGTCTACCGCCTCGATCCAGCCTCCACGGGCTACTGTTCATCCACCGCCGACCTCCTCTAGCCTCCATGAGCTACTATTCATCCACGGCTACTGTTTATCCAGCCTCCACCGGCTGCTGTTCATCCAGCTCTTCACGGGGTCCTGTTCATCCACCCCCAACCGGCTGGGGTGCGGCTACCTCCTCGGGCTCTTGTTCATCCAGCGGCAACGACCTACTACCACGAGGTCCTGTTCATCCAACCCCCACCGGGAACTGTTCATCCACAGCCAACCAACCGGCTCGACTCACCACGTCTCGAGTCATTCTACGTATCGCACGCATGGTAGCAACGGTCACTGTTCATCGAGAGGCAACCCAACACCGGCTCGATCGGCTTCAGTAAGCAGCAGCAGTGATCGATCGCTCGGGTTCAATTAGCAGCGGCAACGAAGGAATTGCTCGGGTTCAGTCAGCAGTGAATGAATCGCTCAGGTTCAGTTAACAGCCAAGGGATCGATCGCTTGGGTTCAGTAACGTGCGATCGCTCCGGCTTCAGTTAGCCAACGCCTCGCACACACGTGCGTACACGAGAGAAACGCGCAAACCACACTGCATCGCTCCTCCCCGACCACCCACCGTAACTGGGAACTCCGCGATATTTTCCTCGCCCTCGCTTCTACCATGATTTTTTACGTCATGGACAGCCCAAAGAATGTCATGCAGATGCGTCTCCGGCCCGCCCAGGACAAAAAGCCCATTTTCTGTCATGATTTTTTGTCATAGAAGTAGGAGCCCACCACATCTATGATGATATTGGGTTTTGTCACAATTATCGTCATAGAAGTGTCATAAGCATGACAGAAAAAAATTCGTTCGGCCCAAAATGTCACGGATGTGTCTTTTTTTTGTAGTGCCTTCCTTCTCTCGTCCCCCTTCCCTTTTCTCTCTGATATATTATGGAAGGGGGCGCCACTTGGGGAAACCCCAAGTAGGATTTGGATCCTACTTGGGGTGCACCCTGGTTGCCTCCCCTCTCCCTCCCACCTATATATATGTGGGGGGGGCGCCCTAGCACACCCCAGAAAATTGCCTAGCCATGTGTGGCGCCCCCCCTCCACCGTTTACACCCTCGATCGTATTTTCGTAGTTCTTAGGCGAAGCCCTGCGAGGATCACTTCACCATCACCGTCACCATGCCGTCATGCTGAAGGAACTCATTTACTACCTCGACGCCTTGCTGGATCAAGAAGGCGAGGGAAGTCACCGAGCTGAACGTGTGCAGAACACGGAGGTACCATGCGTTCGGTACTTGATCGGTTGAAGCGCGAAGAAGTTCGACTACATCAACCATGTTGTGAAACGCTTCCGCTTACGGTCTACGAGGGTACGTAGACACACTCTCTATGGATAGATCATTGCGTGTGCGTAGATTTTTTTTGTTTTCCATGCAACATTTCCCAACAGTGGCATCATGAGCCAGGTCTATGCGTAGATCATATGCACGAGTAAAACACAAAGAGTTGTGGGCGGTGATAGTCATACTGCTTACCACCAACATCTTATTTCGCTTCGGCGATATTGTGGTATGAAGTTGTTGGGAAATGTTGCGTGGAAAACAAATAAAATCTATGCACACGCAATGATCTATCCATGGAGATGCATAGCAACAAGGGGGAGAGTGTGTCTACGTACCCTCGTAGACCATAAGCGGAAGCGTTTCTCAACGTGATTGATGTAGTCGAACTTCTTCATGCTTCAACCGATCAAGTACAGAACGTACGACACCTTCATGTTCTGCACACGTTCAGCTCGGTGACGTCCGTCGCCTTCTTGATCCAGCAAGGCGTCGAGGTAGTAGATGAGTTCAGTCAGCACGACGGCGTGGTGACGGTGATGGTGAAGTGATCCTCGCAAGGCTTCGCCTAAGCACTACACAAATATAACCGAGAGTGTAAACGGTGGAGGGGGCGCCGCACATGGCTAGGCAATTGTCTGGTATGTGCTAAGCGCCTCCCTCCCACATATAATAAATAGGTGGGAGGGAGGGAGGAGCAGCCCAAGGGGGCGCCCATGTAGGAGGAATCCTACTTGGGGTCCCTCCCAAGATGGCGCCCCCTACCATGTATAGGAGCGGGGGAAAGGCAGGGGAGGGTGGCGCACCCCCCCCTTTCCTTTCTCCCATGAGAGGGAAAGGCAGGAGGGGCTAGCCCTCCCCCTTTAACTTCCCTAGGGCTATTTCGCTAGGGAAAGAGGCGGGGGCTGGTCTGTCCCTCCCTTGGCCCATTAAGCCCATATACATGCCGGGGGGGTGCCCGGAACCCCTTTCGGTGACTCGATTTCTTCCCGGTACGTCCTGAAACACTTCCGGTGTCCAAATACCATCGTCCTATATATCAATATTTACCTATTGACCATTTCGAGACTCCTCGTCATGTCTGTGATCTCATCCGGGACTCCGAACAACATTCGGTCACCAAACATATAACTCATATAACACTACACGGGTGCGTGTCGGTCCTAAACAAACGGTTTTTTACCCCTTTCCGCGACGGCATTTGGAACTGTCGCCAAGTGAGTGTGGGCGATAGGGGGGTCCTTCCCACACGACCCAGAAACCGTTGGGCATATGCCCTCCTGGCACACACGCTCGGCAAAATGAGGTCGTGTGCGACCGACGAGCACTCAAATACAGAAAATACGTACAGTAGTGCTCAAAAAATACAATTATACAGGCAAAATCATTTCTGGTCGTAAGTACATCCCACACAGTCACTCACCACTAAACGTTTCCGTTCGTATATACATCCCACACAGTCACTACAAGGAAAACATTTGCGCAAGGTGGCGTAACGCAAACAGTTATGAAGAGAATGTCGTGTGTGATTGTTCATTGATCCAACACGGTTTATTCCTAGAAACTATGTGCGTTGCCTTAGGTCATCACCCACGGTGTTTTCTCATTAACCGTTTGCAATAGGAAAACCCAATTAGCAAGCTAATTGGCCAATTAGCGGGCTAATTGGCCTATTATTAATAATCCATTTACTAATCTAATTGACATTCATATTAAGCACATAATATATTCCATTTCCATATTAAGGAAGCAGGATTTCATAATTGCAATACATCGGAGTACAACATGATATAGCTTCAGCACTCAACTACCCCATTACACAACTGCACCAGCAGCAAGTTTCACATGCAACATCTAGAACCATTCGAAATTAGCATCATAGACGATACATAGAGAGATGCATCTCATCTGGAAAACTGCTGAAGCGGAAGGCGAATATTGAGCCTTCATTCATGTTGAAGGTCTTTGCAACTTTAGGCCAGTGCCTGTGGATGATTGATCGTCCATCCTTTGACCTCTTCAGGAACACTTCAATATTGAACCGTGGGTGTTGTATGAAAACTTTCCTCGCCTCCTGACCACAGAGGTGGTTTGAGAGGTAATCATCAGTGAAGCCTGAAAACAAGGATGTGCATAAATATCTTCTCTATATTGGAAATGGGGCAAAGGAATACAAAAAGGCAAGGTATAATAGTTAGTACCATCTTGTAAGCCTCAGTGCTTCCCATTGTTTCCCTGCAACACATATAAGGTAGTTAGTCATCGGGTTAAGTAAGGGTTGGCATGCTATCAGTAAAATATGTTGATGATAAATAAGCACATTGCAGATTCATCAGATTAATTCAAGCCACATGGAAAACCCATTTATCCAAACCAAGCATGATTAGGAACTAGGAAATATAGCACTTGTATATGTTTCTCATGTATTAAGTGCAGCCAAATTTGATTTATTCCTCACATGGTATATAATAACAGAATGCAGCCACAACAATTGAACATCGCATTGCAGAATTGAACCAAGCAGTTAACTAAACACCACAACAAATGAACCAAACGTTAACTGAGCACCACATTGCACAATATAACATACTCCTAATAGAAGATCAAACATTTAACCAAACCAAGCATGCTTAACAACTTGGAAATATAGCAATTGTATTTGTTTCTCATGTATTTAGTACAGCCAAATTCGATTTATTCCTCACATGGTATACAATAAGAGAATGCAGCCACAACAATTGAACATCGCATTGCAGAATTGAACCAAGCAGTTAACTAAACACCACAATAAATGAACCAAACGTTAAGTGAGCACCACATTGCACAATATAACATACTCCTAATAGAAGATCAGACAGTTAACCAAACCAAGCATGCTTAACAACTTGGAAATATTGCACCCTGAAGAATTGAACATCACATTTGCAGAATTGAACCAAGCAGTTAATTGAACACCACATTGCACGACATATAGAACATATACACTATAGCAGAAGATTGCATGGTGAAAGTAGATAGCACAATTCACTAGAATTTGTTAAGGAAAGGAAGTAGATAGCAAACTGAACATGGGTCCTTATAGTGAGCTAATAAGACAAGGTACTCCTCATTGTCAGAGATATCGATGATGATTGGCTACTTAGACATGGAAGAGGGCGAGGCCTCCGCATCGTGGGTGCCCTCGTTGTAGTGGTGAGTTGCCTGAGCCGCTCTGGGCACGAACCTGCTAGCTCTTGAGATGAAGTAAGCATGTGCACGCTGAGAAAACACCTCGTAGTCTTCGTCGAAGGCACCGACGGTGCCCTCGAGAAAACGCCACGAACTGTCGTTTAAAGCAGCCAATCGCATCGCGGCGTCGGCGCGCGAGGCGTCAACGGTGGCCTCGGTGGCGAGGTGCTCCTCCAAGATCTGGGGGTCGGCACGAATGGGAGCCATCGCGACCTCATCCGCGCGTGCGGCCACGATTTGCTTCTCCGCTGCTAAATGCTCCTCAAGGTCCTGGCTATACTGCGTGCACCATGGCTTAGGCCGGCACTTATTTGGTGGAGGGGTCGGTGATTTGGGTCGAAGGTGTCGCGCTCGCACCAGTGGTCGGGGCATGTGGGGTGTGGAAGGAGGAGGAGGATGGGGGTCAGGTGTGGATTACCTGCCTGGATAGGCGAGGCCGAGCAGCATGAAGGAGGGTCGCCGGCGAGGAGGCGGCGGCGCTGCAAGCAAGGAGTGAAGGTTTCAACTTGGAAAGGAAGGCAAAAAGGGGCAAAATGTGGCTTTTGGTAAGGGGGAGGGGCGGGGAGGTAGATATTTCCGTGGAAGCCGAAAATTTGGAATCGCTTCAGACAAAAAACAGGCGCACAAAGTGTCATCAAACACGGTCCCTTATTCAGACATGGTCCAAAGATATTTTGTGCTGCATCTCACACGGTTGGTTATAATAAACTGTGTGGGATCTACTTGATTTTTGGTCTTGATTTGAATTACATAATGGGGTCACAGCGGCCATTACATAATGGGGTCACAGCGGCCAGGACGAGTTTTGGATTTGAATTACATAATGGGGTCATAGCGGCCAAAACTAGTCTGAAATTCATGAAACTTGGCATGCTATCATGGAGTGGCATCAACATGCCATGGTACAAATTTTATCCCATTTGGGGCAGGTTTGGGTCTATGCTTCTCACAACAAGCATGATGGTTTTCGGTAGGGAACGTCCCACCTTTGGGGACGAAACGATATCCATTGCCTCTTATTGCTTTAAAGTTTTTTTCTCGTGTCAACATAGAACAACAGGAGTGTTGTGTGAATTTTTGGGGTTCGTTTGGACATTTTTATGCATTAAGTGAGTTTTCAATGCATTTATGTGCATAATTAAAATTTGAACTACATGCGCATGCTCCAGTGCATATAAACTGGTTGAAAAATCAAATATGTGTCCTTGGGTGCATGCTTAGGTCCCATGCAAGAAATGGGAATGAATATCAAACACCAGGGCACCGTTGATTGCCGGCAAAACATTGAGATACCTGGTTTTTTAATTCTAGTAAATCTAAAGCTCGTCTGAAATTCATGAAACTTGGCATGCTATCATGGAAGGGCACCCGACATTCTGTGGTATTTTTCGTGTCCATTTTGAGTGAAGGCGCACTCGAATAATGACAGCCAACAAAGGCATTTTGAAAAAAATAGCTCCCACTTTAATATCTCAAATGTTTGTATAATTCAAACTGTGTGCGTTCGGTTAACCATTCATGTGATGCCATGTGTCTTGGTTTTAATGTCTATAGGAGGTGCCGTGTGGACAGCTGCTTGACTGAACGGGAGGCATGCGAGCGCAGTCCGGTGCGCAGGCTCATCGGGAAGCGTACAAGCTATTCAACGCAGGATCTGTGCATCTCTTCAACGCAAACGGTTCAGATTATGGTATGCAAATTAAAGCCAGACTTCAGTGCTAAGCCAAGAGACACTGCGATTAGTCAAAATATGCAGCTCAAAATCAATATCACTATCTATTTTTTGCAACTAAAATTCAGTAATTAAGCATAGATTTCATTCATACTAGAGATTAAGCAGTCGTTCTCACCGGGAAGCGAGACAGCCTTGGAATGCCGCCCGCCTGACTCCCACTAGTCTATATTAATGGCGCCGCCGAGCGGCCGCACCCCCCCATCCTCGCCACACACACAATTCCTCTCTCTCCGCCCGCATCCTCGATGCCGCTCTGAGTCCTCAAAGCCGTCAGTGTACGAGGATGCCGCCGAAGCACCCCATCGGAGGGAGTGGCGACGCCGGGGCTGCTGAAGCACCAGAGCACGGTGTGAATATGGAGACAGAGGTTCCCGTCCCCGCCGACGAGGTGGAGAACAAGGCTGCCAACAAGCGGAGGCGGGTCGAGAAAGAACCGCAAGAGACTCCAGCGTGCCTAGACTTCATCAACAACCTCCCCGATGATATGTTGATAGTCATCATATCCCTCCTCCCAATCAGAAACGGGCGAGGACAGCCGTCGTTTCTCGGCGGTGGCGCACCCTATGGCTCCGCACCCCTGTCGACCTCCTCCACGCCCACAAGCTCTGCCATGGCTATCGCCAAAGCTTGGATGCGTTCTCCCAGATCCTCGGCAGTCACCATGGCCCAATCAAAGGCCTTATCGCAGGCAAGTTCCGTTCCAATGGCAAGGCGCGAGACAAGCTTGACGAGTGGTTCTGATCCCGCGCCATAGATCAGCTCGAGAAGCTAAGTTATAATGATGGGCATATGAGCTTGCTGCCAACGTCCGCGCTCCGCTTCGCGCCCACGCTGCGCCTCGCCAAGTTCATGAACTGCCATTCCCCCCCCCCTTAATGACACGCCCGCTCTTTTTCTACCATGACTGAAGCACCTCGAGCTCGTCGCCGTCCGCATCCCAAAGGATGACATGGAGCGCCTGCTCCGCGGCTTTACTGCACTCGAGTTCCTTCGTCTTCCGCAATGAATTGGTCGAGTACCTTGCACATCACCTCCAGGACTCTCCGCACTATTTATGTGTGTTGCTGGTGCTGCAATGAGAGATCACAAAAGGTGGATCACAATATGGTCATCCAGGACACACCTTCACTTGAGAGATTACTTGTAGTTGATCAACAAGGTCCAACAAGAATCAATGTCATTTCTGCGCCGAAATTGAAAGTGGTGGGCTACTCGTCTGTCAAATACTACAACTTTCAGGTACAACGGTCGCCTTATATACCTCTCCTTCTTGATATCAACGTTATTTCTAGTTTTGAAGATGTATGTTCGTCTGTCATCCCGCGAAGCTTCACCCAGACTCTGGGCACCGTGAAGGTCTTGGCACTAGAATCTGTCGTCCCCAACCTGGACCAAGTTTTCAGTTGCCTGAGATGCTTTCCGTGCCAGAAGAAGCTGTATATCGAGGTGATGTTCCTTTCCTGTTAAATGTTGACCATAAGGGAGTTCAATTTTTTGCACATTTTCCCAAGTTTACAATGACTATGTACTATGATTTCTGAAGGAATTTTGGAGGATTTTAGGACATACACCCCACCCTATATTGGTTGCTTCATTTATATGGTTACAATCGTCCATAAGCATTTATCCTTTGGATTCATCTGTACTAGTTTTCTTAGGGAATTTTTCATCCAATCCAACCTCTTGTGAAGAAGGCTACATGTTTCTAGATTGTAATCAAATTAATGCCCATGTTAATCATGACAGATCGAAGATGGCACGTTGGTGCATTTTACAAATCCTGCAAACCAAATGGGCATGTAGCAGTGTTCAAAACTGCATGTAGGCACTAACACATTCTCTTCTTTTGCAGTGCATATTAGGCCCGGTGGAAGATGTTGATAACGAGAATCGCATCGAATGCCTGGATTTGCATCTCTCAAACATTACTTTGAACTCCTACCGAGGGACCCCACCGGAGATTACACTCGCCATGTTCTTTCTTGCCAGAGCAAAGGTGCTGAGGGTACTGAGGTTGAACACGCATTTAATTAGGAAAGATCAATGGTATGATTATCAGAGGCGAGTGGTACTGCGGAATGGAAGTGCCTCCAAAAATGCCAAACTTCATATTGGAAGAGCATATGGCAAAGCAATTGGAAGTTATTCTGTCAAACCCATACATGACTTGTCAGCGGCTGATCCCTTTTCAGAAATTACGCAGCTTGCAATGTTTGAATTTGGACGCTGTAATCTTTGAACTTGAACCTTGCAATATTAATGGTATTTGTTATATTGAACCATTTCTGTTATCTTGTCTCAACGCAAAAAGTTCATCCAGGTGAACCGCATGTCGTACATCGCACACACCTTCTTGATCTGGTTGACCGTTTCTTTTGTGTTGCCTAATCACAACCAGTTCATCCGAGTGAACTGTATGTTGTACATCGCACACAGCTTGATCTGGCTGACCGTTTCTTTTGTGTTGCCTAATCACAAATAGTTCATCCGAGTGAACCATATGCTGTACATCGCACATGCCTTCATCAGGCTGCCCATTTCTTTTGTTCCGCCTCATCGCAAACGGTTCATTCAACTAAACCGTATGCTCTGGATCGCACACGTAACTAAAA
Source organism: Triticum aestivum (assembly GCF_018294505.1). Lineage (NCBI taxonomy): Eukaryota > Viridiplantae > Streptophyta > Magnoliopsida > Poales > Poaceae > Triticum > Triticum aestivum. The sequence goes on from NC_057802.1 coordinate 87,837,378, forward strand.
TCTGAACCGTGTTTGATGCATCCTCCATTGCAAACGTTTTGCACCTTTTTTGATGGTTTTTTTACATCCCCGTTTGTGATTAATGCATCGCACACAGTTTCGTGAAAGGGTCTCTGATCGTTGTGTCACGTTAGCAGCATCTTGTAGTAGTGCTATATCGTCAACGAACGTTAAGCGTGCGGACCCTACGGGTTCGAGAACTATGTAGACATGATCGAGACACCTCTCCGGTCAATAACCAATAGCGGAACCTGGATGCCCATATTGGCTCCTACATATTCTAGAAGATCTTTATCGGTCGAACCATTATGACAACATACGTAATTCCCTTTGCCTATCGGTATGTTACTTGCTCGATATTCGATCGTCGGTATCTTCATACCTAGTTCAATCTCGTTACCGGCAAGTCTCTTTACTCGTTCAGTAATACATCACCTCACAACTAACTCCTTAGGCATTTGCTTGCAAGCTTATGATGTGTATTACCAAGAGGGCCCAAAGATACCTCTCCGATACTCGGAGTGACAAATCCTAATCTCGATCTATGCCAACTCAACATACACCTTCGGAGATACCTGTAGAGCATCTTTATGATCACCCAGTTACGTTGTGACGTTTGATAGCACACAATGTATTCCTCTGGTATGTGGGAGTTGCATAATCTCATAGTCGAAGGAATAAGTATTTGACATGAAGAAAACAATAGCAATAAACTGAACGATCATTATGCTAAGCTAACGGGTGGGTCTTGTCCATCACATCATTCTCCTAATGATGTGATCCCGTTATCAAATGACAAAACATGTCCATGGTTAGGAAACCATAACCATCTTTGATCAACGAGCTAGTCTAGTAGAGGCTTACTAGGGACACGGTATCTGTTTATGTATTCACACATGTATTTAAGTTTCTGATCAATATAATTCTAGCATGAATAATAAACCTTTATCATGAATAAGGAAATATAAAATAATAACTTTATTATTGCCTCTAGGGCATATTTCCTTCAGTCTCCTAGTTGCACTAGAGTCAATAATCTAGTTCACATTGCCATGTGATTTAACACCAATAGTTTACATCGACATGTGATTAACACCCATAGTTCACATCGCCATGTAACCAACACCCAAAGGGTTTACTAGAGACAATAATCTAGTTCACATCGCCATGTGATTAACACCCAAAGAGTACTAAGGTGTGATCATGTTTTGCTTGTGAGAGAAGTTTAGTCAACGAGTCTGTCACATTCAGATCCATATGTATTTTGCAAATTTCTATGTATACAATGCTCTCAATGGAGCTACTCTAGCTAATAGCTCCCACTTTCAATATGTATCCAGATCGAGACTCAGAGTCATCCAGATCGGCGTCAAAGCTTGCATCGATGTAACTCTTTACGACAAACTCTTTATCACCTCCATAACCGAGAAATATTTCCTTAGTCCTCTAAGGATAATTTTGACCGTTGTCCAGTGATCTACTCATGGATCACTATTGTAACCCCTTGACAAACTCATGGCAACGCACACAATAGGTCTGGTACACAACGTGGCATACTTTATAGAACCTATGGCTGAGGCAGAGGGAATGACTTTCATTCTCTCTCCATCTTATGTCGTGGTCGGGCTTTGAGTCTTACTCAACTTCACACCTTGCAACATAGACAACAACCCTTTCTTTGACTGATCTGTTTTGAACTTCTTCAAAATTTTGCCAAGGTATATACTTTGTGAAAGTCCTATTAAGCGTCTCGATCTATCCCTATAGATCTTGATGCCCAATACATAAGCAGCTTCACCGAGGTCTTTCATTGAAAAATTCTTATTCAAGTATCCTTTTATGCTATCCAGAAATTCTATATCATTTCCGATCAATAATATGTCATCCATGTATAGTATCAGAAATGCTACAGAGCTCCCACTTACTTTCTTGTAAATACAGGCTTCACCGTAAGTCTGTATAAAACCATATGCTTTGATAACCTCATCAAAGCATATATTCCAACTCTGAGATGCTTGCACTAGTCCGTAGATGGATCGCTGGAGCTTGCACATTTTGTTAGCACCTTTAGGATCGAAAAAACCTTCTTGTTGCATCATATACAACTCTTCTTTAAGAAATCCATTAAGGAAAGCAGTTTTGACGTCCATTTGCCAGATTTCATTATTATAAAATGCGGCAATTGCTAACATGATTCGGACAGACTTAAGCATCACTACGGGTGAGAAAGTCTCATCGTAGTCAACTCCTTGAACTTGCCGAAAACCTTTCGCGACAAGTCGAGCTTTGTAGACAATAACGTTACCATCAGCGTCAGTCTTCTTCTTTAAGATCCATTTATTCTCTATGGCTTGCCGATCATCGGGCAAGTCCACCAAAGTCCACACTTTGTTCTCATACATGGATCCTTTCTCAGATTTCATGGCCTCAAGCCATTTGTCGGAATCTGGGCTCATCATAGCTTCATAGTTCGTAGGTTTGCCTTGGTCTAATAACATGACTTCCAGAACAGGATCATCGTACCACTCTGGTGCGGATCGTGCTCTGGTTCACCTACGAGGTTCAGTAGTAAATTGATATGAAGTTTCATGATCATCATCATTAGATTCCTCTCTAGTTGGTGTAGGCATCACGTGAATGGATTTCTCTGATGTGCTACTTTAAAAATTGAGAGAAGGTACAACAACCTCATCAAGTTATAGTTTCCTCCCACTCACTTCTTTCGAGAGAAACTCCTTCTCAAGAAAGGTCCCATTCTTAGCAACAAAGATCTTGCCTTCAGATCTGTGGTACAAGGTGTACCCAATTGCTTGCTTAGGGTATCCTATGAAGACCCACTTCTCCTATTTAGGTTCGAGCTTATTAGGCTGAAGCCTTTTAACATAAGCGTTGCATCCCCAAACTTTAAGAAACGACAGCTTAGGTTTCTTGCCAAACCACAGTTCATACGGTGTCGTCTCAACGGATTTAGACGGTGCCCTATTTAACATGAATGCATCTGTCTTGTATAACCCCAAAACGATAGTGGTAAATCGGTAAGAGACATCATAGAATGCACCATATCTAATAAAGTACGGTTACGACGTTTGGACACACCATTACGCACTGGTGTTCCAAGTGGCGTGAGTTGTGAAACTATTCCACTTGTTTTAAATGAAGGCCACACTCGTAACTCAAATACTCGTCTACTTCCTCGACACTCTTCTAGATCAAGATCTCGGGGGACGTCATCGAGCTGAACGTGTGCAGAACTTGGAGGTGCCGTACATTCAGTGCTTAATCGGTCAGAACGAGAAGAAGTTCGACTACATCAACCGCATTGTCAAATGCTTCCGCTTTCGGTCTACGAGGGTACGTGGACACACTCTCCCCCTCTCATTGTTATGCATCTCCTAGATAGATCTTGCATGAGCGTAGGAAATTTTTTGAAATTGCATGCCACGTTCCCCAATAGTGGCATCCGAGCCAGGTCTATTCGTAGATGATATGCACTAGTAGAACACAAAGAGTTGTGGTCGGTGATCGTCATACTGCTTACCTGTAGCGATCCGACCTCAGACGGTCAAATCTCTGTGTTTAGTGTCATCCCTGGATCGGTAATGCTGACACACACAGTACTCGAAGGATTTATAACAGAGTAGCAATCACACACTTATTACATCAAATTTCTCAAAAGAGAACTTATTACAATAAATATGGCTTAAGGCCATCTAAATAAGATAACAGCGGAAGGCTTGGAAGATAAAGTGAGTCCATCAACTCCAACGGCATAGCTGAGTGCATGACAAACTACCTAGCGCATCTTACTCCTCGTCTGAAAAGTCTACAACATGATACGTTGCAGCCCAAAAACAGGTCAGCACATGGAATATGTTCGCAATATAACACAGTAGAGCAATGAACAGATAAATGCTATCACTACATGCATATATGGCTGGTGGAGGCTCTATGGTTATATTGTTTTGCGAAAAGCCAATTTTTTCCTACACCAAAGGAATATGTTTTATTTAACTATCATGGTAGTTGAAACATTGAGAATTGTACCCCCATCTCAATCCCAATTAAAAAGTAATTATCAACCCAAAAAATTAATTTAGAGTGATGAGATCAAATCAATAATTCAAGTACCAGATACTCAAGAATGTCCATAACAGGGGACACGGCTAACCATGATTAGTTTATACACTCTGCAGAGGTTTGCGCACTTTTCCCCAAAAGACTCGATCTCCTTTGTTGGATTTCTCGCATTACATGGTGTTTGAGAAACGGATGACCGAGACACAGTCTTTCAGAAACATTAACTCTAACCCTGGGTAGACAGTACCAGCCTACATCCCCTACATCTGCTAGCCTACCACTGGAAGAGGTCATGCAACTTACTCAACTATGCTAGAGCCCATAATAGCTTGTGGCTGCACACGGAAGTTTCTAGCATGAATAATCTTATGATCCCTTTGAGCCTGGGTGGCGGACTGTAGGATGATCACACGGGTACTCCGGGATATCCTAGGACAACACTGGATTCTCCAGGTGCCCACAAGCAATCCACCCAGATGTGTATTTAAGTAGCCACCTTATGTTACCCATTACTTAACAATCTCACATCTGTCATGGATACACTCAACCCAAACCACGTCTACGAGCATAGCATGGGAATGTAAGCATAACGTAGAAGTAACTCCCAAGGGTTTGATAATAAAAACAGGTAATAGGTTCTACCTCATCATCTACTTCCCAAACCCACATGTTAAGATATCCTACTCATGCAATGGCGAGGGTTGAAACTAATGCATAAAAACTAGGTATGAAAGGGGTATGATCAATGTGTTACTTGCCTTGCTGACGATGCGCAAAACCTAGTGACTCGTAGTAGCACGCTCCGCACTCCGGGAATTCTATCGCAAACTAACAATAGCATACATAAGCACTCAAGCAAAGATGCATGGGTAAAACTCAAATAAGAAGATCTAACCAGAAAGTTCAACTGAAGAACTCCGGTTTGCAAAAAGAATCACATCAAACGGAGCAATTAAACTCAATCTACGAAAGAAACAAGATTTGTTTACTAATCTGGACTAAAGTCAAATTTTACAGTACCAAAATCTTGTTCAAGTTGGTTAAACAGAAAGAGGGCTTCAATACGAAGATCTAGGCGCTTGTTTCACCTGATTTGCATAAACGAGCGAAAAGATAAACTAAAACGAAGACCAGGGCAGAAATCGCGATCGAAAATAATCGCGAAAAAACCCTAGAAATAAAACGAGACGAACAGGCTAACGAATGAATGTTCACTGTCTGCGGCTAACTGACGAACAACGTTCATTAAAACGAACGTACGGACGAACGTCCGCTAAATAAAATAAACCAGCGAAAAACGGAACGAACCGATCAAAAAAATTAAACTAGGGTTTTTATAAAAATCGGGGTTTTTAACTAAAACCCAAAAAAACCGGCAAACGGATCGGATCGGGACCGGCGGCTCCGGCAAGGCGGGGCATGACGGGGCGGCGGCGGAACGCGGCAGCGGCGCGAGGTGGCGGCACGGGCGGCTAGGGTTTCGGCGCGAGGTGCGGTTATAAAGGGGAGGGGGCGACTCGGCTTGGGGCGGGGGCAACCCGGACGGCCACGGCGTCCTGGACTCCAGAGGAGTCCAGATCGGGCACGGGCGCGTGTGCGAGGGAGGCAGCGGGCGGCGTGGGCTTGGCCCGGCTCGGCTGGGCCGCCGGCCCAGTCGGGCGCTGACTTAAAAAAAACAGATTTCGCTAAAAAAATCCTAGAAAATAAAATAAAAATCTAAAAATACCAAAACAAATTTTCGCCGTCTAAATAAAATATTCAGAACAAAGTGAACATTTTCTTGGCCCTAAAATGCAGTTTTGAAAAATGCAAATTTTTCTAATTCAAATAACATTGTTTATTTGATTTTAATATTTTTCCTCCAATATTCCTTTTATTTTGGAGAAGGCATATTATCTCCTCTCATACATTTTAATATGAAATATTTTCGGAGAGAAAAATAATTAAAACCAAAGTGATCCTTGTTTCGATATTTGATAAAATTCAAATATGAGAAACGTGAAATCCCCAACTCTCTCCGTTGGTCCTTGAGTTGCTTAGAATTTTGAGGATCACGAAACGAAATGCGATAAAATATGATATGCATGAATGACCTATGTATAACATTCCAAATTGAAAATTTGGGATGTTACATTACCACCAATGTTTTATTTTGATTCGGCGGTATTGTTGGATGAAGCGGCCCGGACCAACCTTACATGACCATGTTCATGAGACCGGTTCCACCGGCAGACATGCAACTAGTTTTGCATAAAGGCGGCTGGCAGGTGTTTGTTTCTCCAACTTTAGTTGAATCGAATTTGACTGCGGCCGGTCCTTGTTGAAGGTTAAAACAACAAACTTGATAAATCACCGTTGTGGTTTTGATGCGTAGGTAAGAACGGCTCTTGCTAGAAGCCCATAGCAGCAACGTAAAACTTGCAACAACAAAGTAGAGGACGTCTAGCTTGTTTTTGCAGGGCATGTTGTGATGTGATATGGTCAAGACATGATGTGATATACGTTGTTGTATGAGATGATCATGTTTTGTACAAGTTATTGGCAACTGGCAGGAGCCTTATGGTTGTCGCTTTATTGTATGAAATGCAAACGCCATGTAATTGCTTTACTTTATCACTATGCGTTAGCGATAGTTGTAGAAGCAATAGTTGGCGAGACAAGCATGACACTATGATGGAGATCAAGGTGCCAAGCCGGTGACGATGGAGATGACAGTGCTTTGGAGATGAAGATCAAAGGCACAAGATGATGATGGCCATATCATGTCACATATTTTGATTGCATGTGATGTTTATATTTATGCATCTTATTTTGCTTAGTACGGCGGTAGCATTATAAGATGATTCCTTACTAAAATTTCAAGGTATAAGTGTTCTCCCTGAGTATGCACCGTTGTGATAGTTCGTCGTGCTGAGACACCACATGATGATCGGGTGTGATAGGCTCTACGTTCACATACAATGGGTGCAAGACAGTTTTGCACATGCGGAATACTTGGGTTAAACTTGACGAGCCTAGCAAGTACAGACATGACCTCGAAACACTAGAGACTGAAAGGTCAAACGTGAATCATATAGTAGATATGATCGACATAGAGATATTCACCATTGATGACTACATCTCACGTGATGATCGGACATGGTTTAGTTGATTTAGATCACGTGATCATTTAGATGACTTGAGGGATGTCTATCTAAGTGGGAGTTCTTAAGTAATATGATCAATTGAACTTAATTTATCATGAACTTAGTCCTGATAGTATTTGCAAATTATGTTGTAGATCAATAGCTCGCATTGTAGCTCCCCTATATTTTTTATATGTTCCTAGAGAAAACTAAGTTCAAACATGATAGTAGCAATGATGCGGACTGGGTCTGTGATATGAGGATTATTCTCATTGCTGCACAGAAGAATTGTGTCCTTGATGCACCGCTAGGTCAGAGACCTATTGCAGGAGCAGATGCAGACGTTATGAACGTTTGGCAAGCTCAGTATGATGACTACTTGGTAGTTTAGTGCTCCATGCGTTATGACTTAGAACCGGGACTTCAAAATGTTTTGAACGCCATGGAGCATATGAGATGTTCCAAGAGCTGAAATTGGTATTTCAGACTCATGCCCGTGTCGAGAGGTATGAGGTGTAAGTGCATCTAGTGCCACCCCTAGTTGGTTTTGGAGTATTGACGACAAACTTGGTTGAGGGACTAATGTGTTTGTGAGAATTGCAGGATAACACAGGTAGTAGGCCCACATTGATTCGGTTTACATACCAGAGATGACCCCTAAAAATGTGTGAAGACATTGAAGACAATGGTGGTCTGTGAAGATATTCACAACAAAGATTATGCCTTGAGAAGACATTCACGTGAAGACTATGGAGTGCAAAGACATAGTTGTTTCGTAGTTTCCTTATCTTCTTTATTGAGTCATAGGAACCACCGTACTGTTAAGTGGGGTCCAAGTGAACAAAGTCAGAGTGACTGATGTGATGCTCAACCAAATCCTATGTCTTCGAGCGAAGACATTGAGAGCAAATCTTATCTAGAGCTGGATGAATCAGCTTTACTTGTAGCCCAAGTCAAGCTGCCGCGTGTGTTTGAAATCTGACCATTGGACACGTGTTAGTTCCTTAGTGACCCAGGGTCATTTCGGACAAATTAGGTCGGGTTGCCTCCTGGCTATAAATAGCCCACCCCCTACACCATAAATTGGTGGCTGCTCAGAGTTAGTGCACGGCTTTTGTCGTTTGAGAGCAACCCACCTCCGAAGCATTTGAGAGAGAGATCCATGAGAGGACAAAGCCCAAAACACCCAGAGCTAAAGAGTGTTAGGCATCAATGAAGTCTTTCTACCGCGTGATCTGAAGACTTGTTACACTTGAGGACTGTCAATCCTCCAGCCGGTTAGGCGTCACGTTCTGAGCATCCAAGAGTCATTGTGGATTGCCGGTGAACGAAGTCTGTGAAGGTTTGGAAGTCTACCTTGAAGACTTACCAGAGTGATTGGGCGAGGACTAAGTGTCCTTAGCTCAAGGGGAATAAGGTGAAGACGCGGTCTCTGAGTTAAATCTCAGCCTCCCTAACCAGACGTATAGTTGTCACAGCAACTGGAACTGGTCCAACAAATCCTTATCCTCACCAAGCAACTGGTTCTATCTCTTACCTCTCTTTACTTACAGTTTGTCTTCGTGAAGTCATTGTCTACTTGCATAATCTGATGGGATAATTAGATGTATGCCCCTAGTTGTGTCCCACTCGTCTGTTTTACCCCTAATTCCCAAAAGTCACTGGTTCTGTCCAAGTCACTTTGCTCCTATTATGCTTTTGCCCTTTGACCGTTTGACCATCAGTTTGAAAACTTCATAACTAATTCATACTAAATCAGAAAAATGCAAATAAGATACCAAAATGTTCAGAAAAACATCACCTATATGTCAGTGTCATTTGCATTCATGAAAAAAGTGTTGGAAAGTGCCCATCCGAGTTTTAGCTCTTATGCTACTACCATGAATAGTAAAATCTAAAAAAGTTCAAAAAAATAAAAAAAATTGGTGGCAAAGAATGACAAATGTTTTAAGTGCCTGCCAAGTTTCATCAGGGAATAACATTCGTGGGTGCCGTGGCAAAAAAAACAATCAGCACTCCAAAATAGATTATTTTTTTGCCACGACTTCCACGAATGTCGTTCCCTAATGAAACTTGGCAAGCACTTAGAACATTTTTTGTTCTTCGCCACCATATTTTTTTTGAATTTTTTTCAATTTTTTTAGAGTTCACTATTCATGGTGGTATCAAAAGAGCTAAAACTCGGATGTGCACTTTCCAACACTTTTTTCATGAATGCAAATGACACTGACATATAGGTGATGTTTTTCTGAACATTTTGGTATCTTATTTGCATTTTTCTGATTCAGTATGAATTAGTTATGAAGTTTTCAAACTGACGATCAAACGGTCAAAGGGCAAAAGCATAAGAGGAGCAAAGTGACTTGGACAGAACCGGTGACTTTTGGGAATTAGGGGTAAAACAGACGAGTGGGACACAACTAGGGGCATAAATCTAATTATCCCTAATCTGATTGACTTCACTATGTGAAGACTCTTGTTTTTGGCTTCAAACTATCTTCCATCCTGATCCATACTACCTAGCTGCTAATAGTCTTCGCGCTTTCACTTCATTGCTTACTTGACTATGGCTCGTCTAGTGTACTCTACCTTCTGCTGCATATCAATAGGTTTATTTCTACTATTTGTCTTCAAAGCCCCCATGTTTTGAAGACTTTCATAAAAATCGCCTATTCACCCCCCCCTCAGTCGATAACTAGCACTTTCAATGGTATCAGAGCAAGGTGCTCCCTTGTTCTGTGTGTTTCGGTTTAACCACCTGGAGTTTTAGCTATGTCGACTGCAGGGATAATCAAAGTCTCCGCTGCGTGCCCTGTCTTCGATGGGACTGATTACCCCTACTAGAAGAATAAGATGCGTATGCATCTTGAAGCCATTGATGTCGACCTCTGGTATGTCATCAAGAACGGCGTTCCCAAGGTCGGTGAGGGTGTCACTGCTTCTGATGTCAAGAGGTTCATTCAACTAGACTCGACTGCCAGGAACATCATATGTGGTCATCTGACCAAAGGACAGTATGGTCGTGTGAGTGCTCTGGAAACTGCGAAGCTAGTCTGGGATTGGCTTTCCAAGGTCAACGAAGGCGTCTCAACCTAGAGAGACTCAAGGATCAGTGTTCTTCGCAACCTCTTCAACCACTTCAAGAGAAATGACAATGAGAATGTCCAGCTCACATTTGATCGCCTCACTGATATCACAAATGAGCTTCACGCACTCGGCGCCACTGAGATCACCAAGCATGAAATTGTCAAGACACTCTTGAGGTCGCTTGACAGCTCATTCGACACCCTGGCCCTGATGATTCAAGAACGCCTTGACTTCAAGACTCTCGATCCATCTGACATACTTGAGAGGCTCAACACACATGAGTTCCAGTTATCTGAGAAAAGAGATATCTATGGTCCCAACTATGGCTGAACTCGCGCTTTGAAGGCAATGGTTGTTTCCTCGTCTGAAGAAGAATCTGATAGCTGTTCTGAGGATCCTGAAGACATTGGAAAGGAGCTTGCTATGCTTTTGAAGAACTTCTAGAAGTTCACCAAGAAGAAAGGATTCGGAAAGTCTTCAAGATCCAGCTCAAGAAATGATGAAGCTTCCCCTCGTGATCACAAGAAGAGAACATGCCACAAGTGCAAGAAACCTGGTCACTACATCTCTGAATGTCCACAGTGGGACAATGAGACCAAGAAGAAGAAGAGCAAGGAATATGATTCTGATGACAAGAAGAAGAAGAAACCCTCAAAGTCTTCTTCAAAGTCTTCATCGAAGTCTTCATCACACAAGAAGAGCTCATCTGGCAAGGCTCGTGCATTTGTTGGCAAGGAGATGGATTCAGAGGAGGAGTTTGCTTCTAAGGAGGTAGAGGTGGAGTCTGAAGAGGAGTACGATTCAGGCGTGGCAAGCCTGGCTCTAGCTACTGCTTATGTTGCCAAGTCCATCTTCAACACTGAAGACAATGGCCCTGTCACCAATGCTGATTGTCGTGGAATTGTCACGGCAGATGTCCTAGCGAAAGGACTTAGTTGTGGAGCCATAGTGATGAGGTTAGCTTAAAGGGGTTAAACGGGACAAAGGACATGAGGAGTTTATATTGGTTCGGCCCCTTGCGGTGAAGGTAAAGGCCTAATCCAGTTTGAGGTGGTATTGCTAGGGTTTCGATTACCAGGGAGCGAATACGCTTTACCTGGATTTCGATCTGTTGTTTCTTGCCCTCAGCCGCTGTCGGGTCATCACCTTATATACATGGGTTGACGTCATGCAGCCTACAGAGTCCCGGCCAGCTCATACAAACGTGTCCGGCCCGGTGACTTATCTTACATGCCTTACAATACAAGTTACATATATATGGCGGTTTACACTTACGGGCCTTAAGCCGCCTTCGGGTTTGGGCCCTTTAACAAGCCTATTTCCTGAACCACCATCTTCAACATACTCATGGGCTTTATGCAGATGAACCGCCATTGGGATAACCCGGCCCCTCCTGGGCGGATCATATCCAATAGTCGTATCCCCAACATTAGGCCCCAGGTTGAATTGAACTTGTTCATGTCAATCTTCAACACTTAGAAAAAATCGTTCTTCATCTTCATGTGTTGTTTGTAACCCACCATGATGTCATCTCCTGAAATTGCGGTAACCCGCCGTGACGTCACCTGTTATTAATATTACATACGGCCCAAATCTTAATAAATCTTTTCCTTTACTGAACCTCTGAAAATCGAGGCGCCCGCGCCATCACATATCCATTTTCTTGTCTCCTCGATTCCCGCGCATGCCACTTATCCTTCCAGCCTTATAAATAGGACCACGGGTCCTCTTTTCACTCTCTCCCTTTTGCCTTCTCGCCTTCTTCTTCCTCCTCGCAACGCTCCAGCGCGCCCGAGCTCCGCCGCCGTCGACCTTCATCCACTGCTTCGACTCCGGCCGCTGCATCACCCTGAACGGATGAGAACATCGCGGCGCTCTTCCGCTATTCACCAGCGTCGGTAAGCCTTCACTTTTTATTTTTAACAGATCTGTCTTAGGGTTTCCCTGTTCGTTGGTGTTCATCACCATTCCTCCTTCTCTTGCTTAGATTGCATAGTTTTGATCTGAAAAACGACACCAATCTTGTGCGGTAGCAATTTTAGCACTAGGTTTTTAATATCATAATATATCCTCATTGCAAATAGATCTCATCTGGACATCCCCACTTTTCGGCCACCGCCACCTTAAGTTTTCGATTTTATTTCATTTTTCTAAATAGCTGTAGATCCAATCTCATAGCTTCAACCTGTGAAACCTGTTTGTCCCAACACTTAGTGAAATTTGCTCTTGTCAGATCTTGAATACCTGTGCTGGTCATGGCGGCTTACATCACCGGTTCATAATTACCCATATATCATTAGGCCCCGTTTAAGCCGCCAGCCTGAATAGATACTTATGGCATTTACCTCCGGCTTAAATGAATTAACTTAAACCGGCAAACCTTTCTTCCTTTTAGGCTTCTCTTTTCACGATGCCACCAAAGACAGGTACTTCATGTAACTGGGTTCCCTCCATCGTCACTGAGGGCTCACTCAAAGACTTTGTCAAAATCGGGTACTTGCCAGCAAAGAATGTCATGCATTATCGCGCCCCTGATCCAGGTGAAGAAAGACCTCAGCCAAAGGATGACGAAGTCATTGTTTTTACTGATCACATGAATCGGGGCTTCTCACCGCCCGGTTCTAAATTTTTCCGAGACGTTCTGCACTTCTTTAAACTCCATCCTCAAGACATTGGACCCAATTCCGTGTCAAACATCTGCAATTTTCAAGTCTTCTGCGAAGTATACCTTCAAGAGGAGCCCAGTGTCGAACTCTTCAGGGAATATTTTTACTTGAACCGCCAAAACGAGTTCATGAATGGGCCCAGCTTGGAACTTGGCGGAATCTCAATTCAAAGAAGAAGAGATGCCATCTTCCCCTATGGTTGCCTGCCGAGTCACCCCAAGGATTGGAACCAGACGTGGTTTTACTGCAAGGATACCTCTCCGGCTGACGAGAATCCATTGCCGGGTTATCGTGCTGAACGTCTTGACTCGAAACATCCTCTTCCTGAAAAGCTTATCGATGTTGAACATAAAAAACTCGCCCCCACTATTGCGAAGGTGAAGGCCCTGCTGGGGAATGGGTTAACCGGCATTGATTTGGTCCGGTGCTGGGTCTCGTGGCGAATCATACCCTTGAGCCGTCGGCCCGGCTTAATGTGTACTTATACAGGCGGTACAAAGGATCCATTATGCCACAGCCCCTTGTGTTTGATTGATGATGCAATTACCGATATGACAAAAACCCTTCTGAATGAAGATTCTGAAGACTGCAGCAAAGTGGGTCTGAACCCTTTCTGCAAACTTAACACGCCGCCAGATGTGAGTCTCTAACTTACTTTACTTTTATCTCATCATTCAAATATCGTATTAACTCAACTTTGCTGACTTCCACAGGCTAAATCTGATCTTTGGAAGGCAAAATATGACCATGAAACCGCCAAAAAGGCCAGGGCTGCTAAGAAAGCTGCCAAGAAAACCACCAAGAAGCATAACAAGAAACCAAGTGCCTCTGAAATGCTTGAGCTAGATGACACCTCTGAGTCGGAGGTAGCCCTTGACTCCCTTGGCTCCTTTTTCAATTATCTTATTGACATTGATTACTCTAAGGATGATACGGGGGCCAGCCAAGCAGTTGAAGAAGAGGTAACTATTATTTCCTCTGGCTCAGCACCTTTGCCAAGACAGAAAATTCGACGAGTAACCCGGAAAGTAAGCTTTTCACACCCCTTAGCTCATTTGGATCCTCACTTTCTTTTGAAGCAACAGCAGCACGAGAGCCGGCGCCAGACTCGGAATAGCGGAGGTGAAGAATTGTCCTCCGGCTTACCCAATACTCCAGTTCCACGGAAACGCCAAAATGAGGTCCTTCCAAACTTAACTTCTTTTTACCCGCTAGCGGGTCTCATTCGCCAGCCACTCAATTCCTCTGATTCAAACTACCAGGAGGTTTCTCGCTCTTCCTGTAGCGACTCATCACAGACTCAGCTGCCGGCTTTCAAGACTGCCCCTGGGTAATGACAATTACTTTTTATTTCTGTACTTCTTTATATTCTTACAATTATACTGACTTGTCACAACTCGTGAAGTGGAAAAGCAAAGCCTAGTAAGAAGGCAAAGGTGACCAAGCCAACTGAGGCTCCTAAAGTTGTTGAACCGGAGCAGCAAGTCTCTGCACCCGAAGCTTCTGAAAAATAGCAAGAACCTGCCCCGGACATTCCACCTGAAATCCCTGATCTCTCCATTGATCATACCAACACCGACTCTTTGAACACTAAACCGTCAAGCTCACTTAAGCCGTCAGAGACTCATACTGATGATGTTCTGATCACTGGCACCGGTTTTACAGAACCAGGAAATCCAACTGTCTTGGCCAAGCACTCCGCCAAACAAGAGGTTATTGAAAGGCGGAAAGTGAGGTTTGATGTCTCCCACTATGCACAATTGAGCAGCAGTGAAGTACTGTCTGGCTACCTCAACAAAGTACACACCAGCCGCGATCTTGAAATCGAGATGGTGAAGCAGATGCATTAGAAATATGAGGTATGAATTCCTGCTTAAACAAGTTATGTATATCCTGCCAGCCCCCAAGTCTACTGGGTATGATAATATTGAATAGGCTGTAGACATAGAATAACCGTAAACATCTGTAGCGGAATCCTTCCAAAGCCGGCTCGTACCATTATAGCTAAACCGGATTTAAACAATTAACATTGCATCCGTAGTCCCCAAGGGCCGGTTTAATCAGCACGAATAAGCCGGTCCTGTTTACCATTGTTGAAAAAAGGAAAGAATATCTGTATAGCACCTATGAGCCGGCTGTGATTGTTTACAGCACAACCGGGTCATCATAAAGTAGTAAAAAGGCACAAGCGATATGCATTAGCCCCCAAGTGCCAAGTACTCTTGCTTGCAAAGTGCTTGGGACTTTACTGACATGAGCCGTTGTATGAAGAATTGTTTCGGCAAGCATTAGCCCCCAAGTGCCAAGTGTTGTTGCTTGCAAAAGGCTTGGGACTTATATTTCCGTAACCCGGATATAAATGTATTTGCAACTCTATGTTTGTACAGAATGCCACTGCTGAACTTCAATCACAACTGACCGATGCAAAGACCCGGCTGGAAAACCAAGAATCTGAGACCCGGAAGGCCGATTCAAAATTCCAATTTAGCGTGGCTGAGATGGAAAAGGTGAAGACCAGTTCTGAGGTGGAGAGAAACACTTGGGCTGAAGAGAAGACTACTTTGACGCAACAAGCTGAAAAAGCGGAGGCGGCTCTTCAAGAGGTGACCACTTAGCTCACCGGTTTAAAACACCGTGTATCCCAGATGGTTTCTGCTATCTTTGGTAAGTCGCCTTCTTAAGCATCAAAAGTGAATCTTTTCCTTTGATAGTATGAACCGCCTCTAATCAATCTGTGATTTACTCAGGTCCTAGGAGCAGCAACCTTAACCAAGATATGCTTGTGAAGCTGAAGGACGTTTACACCCTTGTCGAACAACTATACATTGGAGCTCAGCGCGCACTGGCTACAATTTCTCCGACTAATCAAGCACCTACTCTTTTGATAGATGTCTTGAAAAAACTTTTTGTGCTGCCTGCCAGGATGGATGAGATGAAGCGGTCATCTGCAAGAGCCGCTGCCGTGACGGCTTTGAGCTGGGCCAAGGCATGGCTACCAAAGCTAGACCCGTCTGAGGTAGCTACTGGATATCCAAGCTTAAAGGAAGACGGCACTTCATTTGATCAAAAAGACTTTGCTGCCTGTGTGAAAGAAATACGCCCTCTGGCCAGTCTGATTGCGAATGAAACGGATCTATCGAAATATCACCTGGCTTATAGCATGGAGAATCAGAAGATGCCCACGCCGGCTTATAAAGTGATGGGTTTAATCCCTCCAATCCATAAGCATACTTTCGCCCCTGAAGTTGACCCGTCCGGACTTATAGATGATGAGGCTGAATTTCAAGCTTTATGTGGCATTGATTGGTCATCACCGAATCTCCAGATGGCGGAAGAGGACAAAGATCCGGAAAAGGATGATCCAGAGGCCTCAAGTCAGCAAGGCCAAGAAGAGTGAACCGCTAGGCAGTTTATATTTGATCTTTATGAAACACTTGATCTGTTTGACTCACGGAGTCATGTAATAGGGTAGTGAAACTTTAATCTGCCGTGCCATCATGTACGTTTCTGTTTTGCGCAATACTGTTGATCCGCCAGTTTAAGAAACCATCACTTTATGCTTATGACAGCGTTGATTTATGCATATCTGATTGATCATTACCCTGCACACAAAGAGATCACAAGTGCCCTGGCGGCTTACCGCCGGGCGGGTCATGATACCCAATTGAAGCCACTGGGGACGAATAGTTTATAACCAGGGACGGTCTAACCATAATGTTGACACAATAAAATATCGTACATGTGGTGTATGCTGAGACTGCCGGTTTATCAGCTTTATGCAGTTAGAGGTTTTAGAGTTATAACTCCAAACATAAGATCATTATGCTCTGGCGAATTAGAGTCTGCCATCCTTGCGGGTTGTAGAGACCCAAAAGATGCTTCAAATATGAGACATAAACAGGGCAGCTTGGCCCGATTTGTAAAAACCAGATGGCGAAAAAGAGATCATATAAAGAAAAGAAATAAGAAATCAAAAAATTCGAGGCTTTTGCAAGCCGCCAAGCCAATGTTTCTTCTTCAATGAAACTAGCCTGATGGCCACTTGAAGGTACGCGCTTTCCATGAGCCAGCACTCACAGTACCCAATTGACATTTGAACCCAGATAAGTTTAGGTCTTATTTAAAGATAGACTTATCAGGAGTATGCGGGGTTAGAGTAGCAGCATGCATCACAGGCCGATTTATCCAAGTTTCAAGGAAGGCGGCTTATGAAGCCTGGATCTATCCTGA
The DNA here is from genome assembly GCF_018294505.1 of Triticum aestivum. Taxonomy (NCBI): domain Eukaryota; kingdom Viridiplantae; phylum Streptophyta; class Magnoliopsida; order Poales; family Poaceae; genus Triticum; species Triticum aestivum. The sequence goes on from NC_057802.1 coordinate 87,854,563, forward strand.
CTATCTGTAAGCCGTGCTCTCACATGACAAACCGGCATTTTGACCTTAACAAACTCAGGATATTTGGTGAATACACCGTAAAGATTGATTGTTAAGAGTTCGGCGGGTCAATCAGGATTACCTGATGGAGTTGAAGCAGCTGGTATACAGGTAGGATGACCTGGAAAGGTTATGTTCTCTTTGGTGAATACACCTATGTTTGAACAAGATAACCTGATCAAGAGGGTAGTAACGCTATGTTCTCTTTGGTGAATACACCTATGTTTGAACAGGAAGCCCCCAAGTGACATACTTACGAGTTGTGTTCGTCGGGGACCTATGTTTGAGCTGTGTTGCGCATCCAACTCTCTTTGGTCCCTATAATCTGGGCGTCAAGCCTCTTAAGTGAACATGTAAGACGATGATAAAGACTCAGCTTCGAAGAAGTGAAATGACAGAGGCCCCAAATTATCAGGGATGCCGGCTTTATTATACTGTTTATAATATATACATCATCAAAGTATGAACATCACGAGATCCGGTGGCTCAAGTACAGTAGGGCCGAAGATGAGCAATGTTCCACAGCCGACGGGCCTCCTCCTCCGATTTGCGTGAGTCCCTGTGGTCTCGAACGTCGATAAGATAGTATGACCCATTATGCAGATTCTTGCTGACCACAAAAGGTCCTTCTCAAGGCGGTCATAGTTTATGCATATCCGTCTGATCCTAGATGAGCCGGAGCACTAAGTCGCCTTCTTGAAAGGTTCTTGTTTTGACCCGGCGGCTATGATAACGACGTAGATCTTGTTGATAAATCGCCGAACAAGCCACCGCGAGGTGACGCTCCTCATCCAACAGGTCAAGTGCATCCTGACGTGCTTTTTCATTATCAGCTTCAACATAAGCCGCCACGCGGGGTGAATCATGACGGATGTCACTAGGGAGAACCGCCTCTGCCCCATAAACCATGAAAAAAGGTGTGTAACCCGTAGATCTGTTGGGGGTTGTATTGATACTCCATAGCGCCGAAGGTAACTCCTCCACCCAACAACCCGGCGTTCTTTGCAAAGGAACCATAAGCTGGGGCTTGATACCTCGCAGAATCTCTTGATTAGCTCGTTCTGCTTGACCATTGGATTGATGGTGAGCCACAGAGTAAACGTCAAGCCGAATATGCTCCCGTTGACAAAGTTCTTTCATAGCGCCTTTAGAGAGATTAGTACCATTATCTGTTATAATGTTGTGTGGAAAGCCAAAACGGAAGATCACCTTCTTGATGAATTGAACCGCCGTTGCTACATCACACTTACTAACCGGCTCTGCTTCAACCCACTTAGTAAACTTATGAACTGCCACCAAAAGGTGGGTCTTCTTATCCTTGGACCTCTTGAAAGGCCCAACCATATCAAGCCCCCAAGTCGCAAACGGCCAAGTAATTGGAATCATCCTCAACTCTTGAGCTGAAACATGAGCTCGTCATGAAAACTTCTGACAACCGTCACATTTGCTGACCAAATCCTCACCATCAGCATGAGCCGTCAACCAATAAAAACCGTGACGAAAAGCCTTGGCTACGAGAGATTTAGAGCCGGCATGATGACCACAATCTCCTTCATGAATCTCTCGCAGAATCTCACAGCCTTCTTCAGGAGAAACACAACGTTGAAACGCCCCCGTGACACTGCGATGGTGCAACTCCCCATTAACAATCTTCATTGACTTAGACCGCAGGGTTATCTGCCTGGCTAAGATCTCATCCTCAGGTAATTCGCCCCGGGTCATGTAAGCCAAATACGGCACCGTCCAATCAGGAATAGCATGAAGAGCCACCACCAATTGTGATTTCGGGTCAGGAACAGCAAAATCCTCCTCCGTAGGTAATTTGACAGAAGGGTTGAGCAGAACATCTAGGAATGTGTTGGGTGGCACCGGCTTACGCTGAGACCCTAACCGGCTTAAAGTGTCAATTGGATCATTCTTCCTACGATCAATATGCTCAACTTGGTAACCCTTAAAATGACCTGCAATGGCATCAACCTCTCGATGATAAGCCGCCATGAGCGGATCCTTAGAATCCCAAGTACCAGAAACTTGCTGAGCTACAAGATCTGAGTCGCCGAAGCATCTCACCCAGCTTAAGTTCATCTCCTTAGCCATCCGAAGACCGTGGAGCAAGACCTCATACTCAGCTGCATTGTTAGTACAGGGGAACATTAACCAAAGAACATAAGAAAATTTATCACCTCGTGGGGAAGTCAAGACAACTCCAGCCCCCTAGCCTTCCAACTGCCTGGATCCATCAAAGTGAATAGTCCAATATGTGTTGTCTGGCTTTTCCTCAGGCGTCTGCAACTCCATCCAATCATTGATAAAATCCACGAGTGCTTGGGACTTGATGGTCGTACGAGACACATACTTCAAACCATGGGGTCCAAGCTCAATTGCCCACTTGGCGACCTGGCCTGTGGCTTCTCTGTTTTGAATGATGTCCCTCAAAGGAGCAGAGCTAACCACAGTAATAGGATGACCCAGAAAATATTGCTTGAGCTTTCGACTCGCCATGAAGACCCCATACACCAACTTCTGCCAATGTGGATACCTTTGTTTGGACTCAATGAGTACCTCGCTGATGTAGTAAACCGGTCGTTGAACCGGATAATCCTTGCCTGCCTCTTTCCTTTCCACCACAATGGCTACACTGACGGCCCGGCCATTGGCAACCACATATAACAATAGAGGATCCTTATCAATTGGAGCAGCAAGAACCAGAAGCTCAGCCAGTTGCTTCTTAAGCGCCTCAAACGCCTCATTAGCCGCATCACTCCAGACAAAATTGTCTGTCTTCTTCATCATCTGATACAGAGTGATAGCTTTTTCTCCTAGGCGGCTTATGAACCGGCTCAAAGCCGCTATCCGACCCGCCAAGCGTTGGACGTCATTAACACACTTTGGCTTAGCCAGGGAAGTGATAGCCTTGATTTTCTCCGGGTTAGCTTCCATACCTCGATTTGAAACCAAAAAACCCAAAAGCTTGCCCGCCGGTACACCGAAAACACATTTGGTCAGGTTAAGCATCATCTTATACACCCGGAGATTGTCAAACGTCTCTTTCAAATCATCAACCAGGGTCTCCTTCTTCCTGGATTTCACCACAATGTCATCAACGTAAGCATGAACATTACGCCCGATCTGATTGTGAAGGCAATTCTGCACACACCGCTGGTAAGTCGCCTGGGCACTCTTGAGCCCAAAAGGCATAGACACATAGCAGAAGGCTCCAAATGGAGTAATGAAAGCTGTCTTCTCCTGGTCCTTAACCGCCATCTTGATCTAATGATAACCAGAATAAGCATCCAAAAAACTCAAACGCTCACAACCCGCCGTAGCATCAATGATTTGATCAATGCGAGGGAGAGCAAACGGATCAGCTGGACAAGCCTTGTTTAAGTCCGTGTAGTCCACACACATGCACCAAGTGTCGTTCTTCTTAAGCACCAACACCGGGTTAGCCAACCATTCAGGATGAAAAACTTCAATGATAAACTCGGCCGCTAAGAGCCGGGCCACTTCTTCACCAACGGCCTTCCGCCTCTCCTCGTTAAAACGTCGAAGGAATTGCTTGACCGGCTTAAATTTCGGATCAATATTAAGAGTGTGCTCAGCAAGTTCCCTCGGTACACCCGGCATGTCTGAAGGCTTCCATGCAAAGATGTCCCGGTTCTCACGGATGAACTCGATGAACGCGCTTTCCTATTTCGGATCCAGATTGGCACTGATGTTGAACTGCTTAGATGAGTCGCCAGGAACAAAATCAACCAACTTAGTGTCATCTGCCGACTTAAATTTTAGTGAAGGATCATGCTCCGTGGTTGGCTTTTTCAAGGACGTCATGTCCGCTGGGTCAACATTATCTTTGTAAAATTTCAGCTCCTCTGTTGCACAAACTGATTCAGCATAAGCAGCATCACCTTCTTCACTTTCCAAGGCCACCTTGCGACTCCCATGCACTGTGATGGTGCCCTTGTAACCCGAAATCTTAAGCTGTAGGTAAACATAACAAGGCCTTGCCATGAATTTAGCATAAGCCGGCCGCCCAAACAGAGCATGATAAGGGCTCTTGATCTTGACCACTTCAAAGGTTAGAGTCTCATATCTGGAATCATGCTCATCTCCAAAGGCAACTTCCAAAGATATCTTACCCACTGGATGTGCTGACTTACCCGGCACCACCCCATGAAAAACGGTGTTTCATGGCTTAAGATTGTTGTCTGTCAGACCCATGCGACGGAAGGTTTCATAATAAAGGATATTAATGCCGCTGCCTCCATCCATGAGTACCTTAGTAAATTTATAGCCCCCAACCTGAGGCGCCATCACCAGAGCCAGGTGACCCGGATTATCAACCCGGGGTGGATGATCCTCACGACTCCACACAATAGGCTGCTCTGACCACCGTAAGTAACATGGCACCGCCGGCTCAACAGCATTCACTGCCCTCTTATGAAGCTTCTGATCCCATTTACACAAGCTGGTGGTAAAGACGTGGTACTGTCCACTATTCAATTGCTTCGGGTTGCTCTGATAACCAGACTATTGCTGCTGCTGATTTCCCTGATTATTCTACTGGTTGTAGCCACCCTGATTGCCTTGGCCTTGAAACCGGAGCTTGAACCACCGCCTCCGTGACCCGGACCATGAGAGCCGGACCCTGAACCGCCGTTCGGGCCATGGTTGTAACGCCCACGATGCGGCTATATCTCCCACGTGTCGAGGCACGACTTAGAGGCATAACCGCATAGTGGTTTTGTCGCAAGAAGGGTCATCTTCACACAATCCCATGTAATGAACAAGAATGGGATAAAGAGTTGGCTTACAATCGCCACTTCACACAATACATAATATTAAACATACATCATCCAAAATACAATCATATAGACCGACTACGGCCAAAATCCAGATGAAAATAAGACAACCCCAAATGCTAGATCCCCGATCGTCCCAACTGGGCTCCACTACTGATCATCAGGAAAAGACACATAGTAACGACCACGTTCCTCGTCGAATTCCCACTTGAGATCGACGCCATCATTTGCATTGGCATCGTCGGCACCTGCAACTGTTTTGGTAGAATCTGTGAGTCACGGGGACTCAGCAATCTCACACCCGTGAGATCAAGACTATTTAAGCTTGTAGGAAAGGGAGGTGCAAAGAGGTGGAGCTGCAGCGGCAAAAGCATATATGGTGGCAAACTTGCGCAAATGAGAGCGAGAAGAGAAGCAACGGAACGGACGTCAACTAGCAATGACCAAGAAGTTATCCTGAACACCTACTTACGTCATACATACCACAGACCGTGTTCACTTCCCGGACTCCGCCGAGAAGAGACCATCACGGCTACACACGCAGTTGATGTATTTTAATTGGGTCAAGTGTCAAGTTATCTACAACCGTACATTAACAAATTCCCATCTGCCTCATAACCGCGGGCACGGCTTTCGAAAGATAATACCCTGCAGGGGTGTCCCAACTTAGCCCATCATAAGCTCTCACGGTCAACGAAGGATAAAACTTCTCCCGGAAAGACCCGATCAGTCTCGGAATCCCGGTTTACAAGACATCTCGACAATGGTAAAACAAGACCAGCAAAGCCACCCGAATGTGCCGACAAATCCCGATAGGAGCTGCACATATCTCGTTCTCAGGGCACACTGGATGAGACATCCTACGAGTAAAACCAGACCTCGAGTTTCCAGGAGGGGGCCCCGCAGTCTGCTCAGTTCGGACCAACACTCGAAGGAGCACTGGCCCGGGGGGGTTAAAATAAGATGACCCTCGGGCTCGCGAAAACCCGGGGGAAAAGGCTTAGGTGGCAAATGGTAAAACCAAAGTTGGGCCTTGCTGGAGGAGTTTTATTCAAGGCGAACTGTCAAGGGGGTCCCATAAATCACCCGACCGTGTAAGGAACGCAAACTCAAGGAACATAATCCCGGTATAACAGTAACTAGGGCGGCAAGAGTGGAACAAAACACCAGGCATAAGGCCGAGCCTTCCACCCTTTACCAAATATATATAGATGCATTAATTAAATAAGAGATATTGTGATATCCCAACATATCCATGTTCCGACATGGAACAAACTTCAACTTCACCTGCAACTAGCAACGCTATAAGAAGGGCTGAGCAAAAGCGGTAACATAGCCAAACAACGGTTTGCTAGGAAAGGATGGTTAGGGCTGACATGGCTAAAATGGGAGACATGATATAGCAAGTGATAGGTAGCGAGCATGGCAATAGAGCGAACAACTAGCATAGCAAAGATAGAAGTGAGTTCGAGGGGTGGTCATCTTGCCTGCAAGGTTCTCAGAGTTGTCGAAAGCTTGAATCCTCGTAAGTGTACTCGACAGGTTCCTCGTTCACGAACTCGTCTCCCGGCTCTACCCAAGACAAGAACACAAACAAACGGAACCACAATCAACAACGAGAAATGCGCAAGCAACATGATGCAAAACATGTATGATATGCAAGATATGATATGCGATGCATATGCGTGCTCCGGAAGGAAAATGATGAACATGGCAGTAACTTGGAAAACCAAGCATGCCACTGGAAAGATGAGATGATTTCGGTCGAAATCGATATAAAGATCACCGGAATCGGATGCACGGTTTGCAAATGGCAAGCAAAACAAGAATGACACTAATCTGCGATAAACAGCAAGATAGCACTTAAATGCAACAAGCAACAATGCTACAGCACCCCAACATAGCAACAAAGCACATGGAAGTAATCTACAGGAGATGCTTAATAAAAAATGAACACTGAGCTGCTGCTAGTTCATAACATATCAAGCTCAAACAAGCATGGCAAAAGTACAAAAGATTACAGGTTCACAGACTTGGTGAAAAACTGGACATGGCAGAAAACAGCATCAGGTAGCAATGTTCAGAGCATGAAATCAACATGCTACAGAAACTTAACATAGCAAAACAAGGTATGGAAGTTTTCTACTAAATACACATGACAAAAGTCCCTTACTGACCATAAGCCAAAAAGGACCAGAAGAAATGATGGCAAGCATGTAAACATAACAAGTTTCGTTATCAGGTTTCAGGCTTAGCAGAAAACAGAGCATGGCAGAAATAATAATATGTAGACCTCTTTGTGAGCTTGATGCACTCACTACAGAGCAATGCATGACAAACCGAGCAAACCTACAATAAGATGGCATGTTTATGAAGCTAACCATGGCAAGAACAATTGCATAGCATGTATGGATCAACTACAATAACTTGGCAAAAATGCATGTCATGTTAAGAATCTGCCAGAAATATTTTATAGCAAAAGTAGAGAAAGATTTCGTCATGCTATGGCACTCTATAATTGCGAAAAATTGCAGGACTGGATCAATTACAACTATAGCTACAAAACATCCTTACTGAACATCTTCAAAATATGCATGGATCTCTCTGTAGCATCAAGTTTACATGGCAACAAAATTACAGCAGACAAGGACTTGGAGAAATCACTAAGTCCCTGAAATCAGAAATATTACGAAGCCTACTTTGCATGCTTGTGCTAGTCACCACAGAGATCAAAAAAATACATGGACTATACCCCTGGAAAGATGGCATGGCATACTTCAAAACACATGTAGATCTCATGCTCAAAAGATGCACAGATTAAATGATACAAATATGACAAATCTCCAAGTTCTGATAAGAAACAGAGAATAACAGCAACTAGCCCTCTTCCAACGAAGATTTGGGTATCAAGATGACCTCTAATGAACATGGTGCAATTGAACAAAATGAAGAGCATCACGATACGAACAATTTGACCTATTACACGCGCGAATCGGAGCTACATGCACGGAGTTACGCGCTATTGAACAGATCCAAATGCTGAGAGAAATTGAGAACTTGGAGAAAAATAGAGGGTCGAGGGAAAGTCAACGGGGCTACCGAGGGCGATCCAGATCGGGGCCGGGTCGCTCGCCGGCGACGGTGAAGGAAGGAGAGGAGGCGCGGCGGCCCGGGGGAGGAGGCGGTGGCGCGCCGGCGGCGGGGTCCGGCGGTGGGACCGACCGCGGCGGGGCGAGGACGA
>NC_057802.1:87863223-87885904 GCF_018294505.1 Triticum aestivum
GCGGCGCGGGTTGTCCGGCGAGCGCTGGACGCGTCCGCCCGCGGAGAGGGGATTTAGGGTTACGGGAGACTGCGATTTCGTTTTTCGGGATGCCCACATATAAATAGGTAGAGGGAGCTAGGAGACTCCAAATGAGGTGCGGTTTTCGCCCACACGATCGTGATCGAACGACCTAGAGCATGGAAGAGAGTTTGGTGGGTTTTGGGCTGGTTTTAGAGGGGGGTTTTGCTGGACACTCAAATGGACATTGCGGATGCCCGGTTAACCGATGGAGTACCAAACGACCTCCGAATGGAACGAAACTTGACCTGTAGTCTTCGGGTGGTATATTAAGACCACTTGACAAGCCTCGGTCCATTCCGAGAAAGTTTGACACACGCACACGAAAGAAAACTAGAGGGGTGCACCAGAGGAGATAGGAGCACCGGATTGGAAAACGGACAACGGGGAAAATGCTCGGATGCATGAGACGAACACGTATGCAAATGCAATGCACATGATGACATGATATGAAAATGCATGACATGACAAAATACAAAACGAAAAACAAAACCCGACAACGGAGGGAAAAACATAACACATAGCCGAAAATGGCAAATGTCGGAGTTACAAATATGGCAAGTTACATGCGGGGTGTTACAACACTCCACCACTACGAGAGGATCTCGTCCCGAGATCTAGGACTAAAAGAACTCCGGATATTCGGAACGGAGATGGTCCTCGCGTTCCCAGGTGGCTTCCCGGTCGGAATGGTGCGACCACTTCACTTTCAGGAATTTGATAGACTTGTTGCGATTCTTGCGCTCAGTTTCTTCAAGAATAGCAACTGGGTGCTCATGATAAGACAAATCTTCTTGGAGGTCAATCTCTTCGAAGTTGATAGTCTGCTCAGGCGTCTTGAAGCACTTGCGGAGCTGTGACACGTGGAACACATCGTGCACGTTCGCGAAGTTGGAAGGAAGCTCAAGTTGATAGGCGAGGTCGCCTCTTTTGCCAATGATCTTGAAAGGACCCACATATCTAGGGGCAAGCTTCCCTTTGATACCGAAGCGACGAGTGCCTTTCATTGGAGAGACGCGGAGGTAGACATGGTCTCCGATCTCGAAAGCCAAATCACGATGCTTACTATCATAGTAGCTCTTCTGACGCGATTGCGCGGCTTTGAGATTATCACGGATGACTTTACACATTTCTTCAGCTTCAGTGATCAAGTCATTGCCAAGAAGTTGGCGTTCACCAGTCTCTGACCAATTGAGAGGAGTACGACACTTTCTGCCATAGAGAATCTCGAATGGGGCCTTGCCCGAACTCGCTTGGAAGCTGTTGTTGTAGGAGAATTCAGCATAAGGAAGACAATCTTCCCATTTCATGCCAAAGGAAATGACACAATCCCTGAGCATATCTTCAAGAATTTGATTGACTCGCTCGACTCGGCCATTAGTTTGAGGATGGAAAGTTGTGCTGAAGCGAATATTTGTGCCCATGGCCTTCTGGAAGGAGTCCCAGAACTTAGAGGTGAAGATGCTTCCACGATCTGAAGAAATCAATTGTGGAATGCCGTGCAAAGAGACAATTCTGGAGGTGTAGAGCTCTGCCAGCTGAGCTGCTGTGATGGATTCTTTGATAGGAAGGAAATGAGCCACTTTAGAGAGCTTGTCAATGACAACGAAGATAGCATCATTTCCGCGCTTGAACTTGGGAAAACCAGTCACGAAGTCCATTTCGATATGATCAAACTTCCATTCTGGGATAGCAAGAGGTTGGAGGAGACCAGCTGGTCGTTGGTGTTCTGCTTTCACTCTTCGGCAGACATCACATTCATTCACGAATTGAGCAATTTCTCGCTTCATTCGAGTCCACCAATACGACTGCTTGAGGTCATGATACATCTTCGTACTTCCAGGATGAATGGACAGGAGAGAATTGTGCGCTTCGTTCATTATGACTTTCCTTAGATCACCTTTCGGAACCACAATCCGGTCCTCGAAGAACAAAGTGTCTCTGTCATCAATGCGATAGCACTTGTATATGGAAAGACCCTTGTCGATACCACGTTTCACCTTCTTCACCATGGCATCAAGGAGTTGTGCCTCACGAATTTGATCTTCTGAAGTAGGAGATACTATGAGGTTGGCAAGAAAGCCTTGAGGAACAACTTGGAGATTCAGCTTGCGGAAAGCTTCACAAAGATCCGGTTGGAAAGGCTTGAGAATTAAGCTGTTGCAATAAGCCTTCCTGCTTAAAGCATCTGCAATTACATTTGCTTTGCCTGGAGTATATTCGATACTCGGATTGTACTCTTGAATCATTTCAACCCATCGAGTCTGCCTGAGGTTGAGGTTGGGTTGAGTGAAGATATACTTGAGACTCTTGTGATCAGTGAAAATGTCCACTTGTCTTCCCAACAAGAGATGTCTCCACGTAATCAATGCATGGACAACTGCCGCCAACTCAAGATCGTGAGTGGGGTAGTTCTTCTCGTTGGGCTTCAACTGACGAGAGGTATAGGCCACAACTTTCTTCTCTTGCATTAACACAGCACCGAGACCTTGGAGAGAAGCATCACAGAAAACTTCATACGGCTTGGATTCATCAGGAGGAGTCAAAACAGGAGCTGTGACTAGTTTCTCTTTGAGAGTGTTGAAAGCAACGTCACACTCAGGAGACCAGACATATTTCACATGCTTCTGTAGGAGGTTGGAAAGAGGCTTTGCAATCTTGGAAAAATTCTCAACAAATCTTCGGCAATAGCTTGCAAGACCCAGAAAGTTGCGGAGCTGCTTGACATTTTGAGGAGGTTCCCAATCCAGAACTGCAGACACCTTCTCGGGGTTAACAGCGATGCCCTTGGCAGAGATGATGTGACCAAGGAAAAGAACTTCATCAAGCCAAAACTCACATTTGGAGAACTTCGCATAGAATTGATACTCTCTGAGCTTGTCGAGCACCAATCGCAAATGTTTGGCATGATCCTGCTTGTTCTTGGAGAAGACCAAGATATCATCGAGATACACCAGAACAAATTCATTGGTATAGGGGTTGAAGATGAAATTCATCATCCGAGAGAACACCGGAGGAGCATTGACAAGGCCGAAAGACACGACAGTATATTCATAAGAACCAAAGCTTGTTCTGAATGCTGTCTTGGGAATATCTTCTTCACGAATGCGAATCTGATGATAACCCATACGAAGGTCAAGCTTCGAGAATACTTTAGCACCTTTGAGTTGCTCAAATAGCTCATTGATGTTGGGAAGTGGATACTTGTTCTTGATTGTCTTCTTGTTCAATGGACGGTAGTCGACACAAAGTCGGTCCGTGCCATCCTTCTTCTTGACAAAAAGAACACCACAACCCCATCGAGAAGAACTCGGTCTGATCAAACCCAGACGTTCTTGTTCATCGAGCTGTTTCTTCAATTCCTTCAGCTCGTTAGGTCCAAGCTTGTATGGACACTTGCAAACGGGTTCAGTGCCAGGCTCTAGTTCGATAACGAATTCAACTGGCCGATGAGGAGGCATACCCGGAAGCTCTTCTTGAAAGACATCTTGATACTCGCAAACGACTGGAATTTGAGAGATGGCATTCAATTTGCCCTTCTCATTGAGAGAGAAAAACCGAATGGTTTCATCACGAGCGGCAAAAATAATCACATCCTCAGACGAGTGTGTCAATTGAATTTCCCTGGCAGCACAATCAAGTTGAGCCTTGTGCTTAGAAAGCCAGTCCATCCCGAGAATTAGATCAATATCCGAGTCACCAAGAACAATTGGAGAAGACTGAAATTTGTAGTCGCCCATCTTGATGGAAACATCGGGAGCAACCAAACTAGAAGACAAAAGCTTACCCGGAGAAACAACTTGCATAACTTTGGATAAAATCTCTATGTCAACATTGTGCTTCGATGCAAATGGGTATGACAAGAAAGAATGCGATGCACCAGTATCAAAAAGAACTTTTGCAGGAATATCATTAACTGAGAGATTACCCATTATCACATCAGTAGATTCCTCCGCTTGAGCTGCATTCATCATGTTCATCTTTGCAGACTTTGGATTATGCTTGACCACTGCATTGCTGGAAGATCTGACAGGAGGAGGAGGAGGAAGACGCCTTTGGTTGAAGCACTTGTTAGCATAGTGACCTTTCTGCTGACATTTGTTGCAAGTCACCTCTGAGAGTGGACGGTGATAAGGAGCATTGGACTTTGGAGCTTGATTCTGAGACTTGTTCTGATAGCCAGAGTTGGAAGAGTTGGAAGAACCATGGCCACCTTTGTTCTTCTGCTGATAAGGCTGACGAAACGGAGGAGGAGGAGGCAACCAGAACTTCTATTGCTTAGCTGTCACAAGTGAGGAAGAAGAAGACTGAACTGCGTCTCTGACTCTTTTCTTAGAAGCCTCACACTTGAGCTGAGCAGCCTCTTGCTTCAGTGCCATAATGTAGAATTGATCAAAATGAGTAGGCTCAACAAGAACGAGAGCTAACTACGGATCCTCTTTAAGGCCACCTCTGAAGTGATAGATCATGCTCTTCTCATCAGGAACGTCTTGTTTAGCGAAGTGAGCAAGTTTCTGAAGCTGAATGTTGTATTGATACACAGACATGTTGCCTTGCTTGAGATTGCGGAACTCCTCACGCTTGCTCTCAACAACACTTTGTGGAATGTGGTGCGCTTTGAAGTCCCGACAGAAGTCAGTCCAAGTGATCACACGACCTCCTCTGGAATCTTTGTATTGTTGAAACCAATCAGCAGCTTGGTCCTTGAGCTGGAAAGAAGCGAACTTGACATAGTCCTCAGGCCTGACATTGCTACATTCAAAATGCTTGTTGATGTCCACGAGCCAATCATCGGCATCCGTGGCCTCGGCACAGTAGCTGAAAGACTTGGGCTGATTTGCGAGAAACTGGTTGAGAGTGGCAAAGTGAAACTGATTGTTGCCTTGACCTTGATTGCCTTGATTGCCTTGCCCTTGATTACGTTCTTGCAAGAGTTGCAGAATCATCTGAGCATTGGCGTTGGTGGCTGCCATGATTGCTTGCCATGCCTCCGGAGGTGGAGGTGGTGGCGGAGGGTTCGCTTGACTCCCTTCATTGCGATCCGGATTCTGACGCGTTGGCGGAGCCATCCTGAAGAGGGTGACATCCGTTAGCATCTTGATAGACAAATAGATAAGTAGAATCAACGGATAGAAATTGCAACATATAGTCTTCACAATAAACATTCGAACGAAGATGAACGAATGAATTCCGTAGTAAATCATCACACTTCCATAAGTTGAGAAGCCACTTGAAAAAGATATGGAATGGACAAATGAATTCGAAGTAACTCGAATACCACAATACAAAACAAAACAAGTATTGGCTTGCAGAATAAGCCGGAACAAACATATGATAGATATTTCGTCCGAAGTTTTCGTGGTGGGGCCCACACGGGCTCAATCGTACAGCACCATCATGTACAAGGCTGTGCACATGACATACGAAGCGTCCCCGAGTCGGCAAAGCCATGGACTCTTTAAGACACAACGAGACCACTGTAAAATCAACCGTGGAAAGGCGGACCACTAGACGTCGAACCCCAATCTCATTTCATGCGTCTGTCAGAAAGATATCCTAAGGCTACTAGAATTCCCACTTATAAACTCCCGAAACTTTCTGGTTATGCAATCTGGTGTAGGGGATACAGGGGACACAAAATATATATCACCCAAACAAGCAAACCCTAGATCCAGCTGTATCCATCCGTCAACACATAACCAAGAAACCTTCGGAAATCGTTTACCTCAACCTTCGAAAAACATCTGTTATACAAGTTATGGCAATACTCCCGAACTCCCGCCCCAGTACTGGGTGGCGTCGAGGTGATCTCACCAACAACTGCATAAAAGAGATTTCGATGTCGGCGAAACTCAGGTATTCCAGAACTGCAACGATAAAATTGTGACGACAACACCTCGGAGCTCAACTCCCCGGGACACTGCCACAACCCCTAAATGTCAGGAGGCACCAAGAACAATGTTCTCGTCACAAAACCATCGGAACGATTCCAAGATACCCGCGTGATCCTAAAAAAAAATTTAGTGAAATTTGAGGAGAGAGTAGTCAAAACTTCTACGTCAGGAGACCTCACCAGAGCGACGAAGGGACTGAGGAGTAAAAAGAATCCTACTCTCCGATATATATAATCCTAAGACTCAAAACATTTTTATTCTAGACTCAACAACGCCAGCGATTCGATCAAGCAGGGGGCTCCTAAGTCGGGGATGGCTCTGATTACCAACTTGTAGCGCCCACGATGCGGCTATATCTCCCACGTGTCGAGGCACGACTTAGAGGCATAACCGCATAGTGGTTTTGTCGCAAGAAGGGTCATCTTCACACAATCCCATGTAATGAACAAGAATGGGATAAAGAGTTGGCTTACAATCGCCACTTCACACAATACATAATATTAAACATACATCATCCAAAATACAATCATATAGACCGACTACGGCCAAAATCCAAATGAAAATAAGACAACCCCAAATGCTAGATCCCCGATCGTCCCAACTGGGCTCCACTACTGATCATCAGGAAAAGACACATAGTAACGACCACGTTCCTCGTCGAACTCCCACTTGAGATCGACGCCATCATCTGCACTGGCATCGTCGGCACCTACAACTGTTTTGGTAGAATCTGTGAGTCACGGGGACTCAGCAATCTCACACCCGCGAGATCAAGACTATTTAAGCTTGTAGGAAAGGGAGGTGCAAAGAGGTGGAGCTGCAGCGGTAAAAGCATATATGGTGGCTAACTTGCGCAAATGAGAGCGAGAAGAGAAGCAACGGAACGGACGTCAACTAGCAATAACCAAGAAGTGATCCTGAACACCTACTTACGTCATACATACCACATACCGTGTTCACTTCCCGGACTCCGCCGAGAAGAGACCATCACGGCTACACACGCAGTTGATGTATTTTTATTGGGTCAAGTGTCAAGTTATCTACAACCGGACATTAACAAATTCCCATCTGCCTCAAAACTACGGGCATGGCTTTCGAAAGATAATACCCTGCAGGGGTGTCCCAACTGAGCCCATCATAAGCTCTCACGGTCAACGAAGGATAAACCTTCTCTCGGAAAGACCCGATCAGTCTCGGAATCCCGGTTTACAAGATATCTCGACAATGGTAAAACAAGACCAGCAAAGCCACCCGAATGTGCCGACAAATCCCGATAGGAGCTGCACATATCTCGTTCTCAAGGCACACCGGATGAGACATCCTACAAGTAAAACCAGACCTTGAGTTTCCAGGAGGGGGCCCCGCAGTCTGCTCAGTTCGGACCAACACTCGAAGGAGCACTGGCCCGGGGGGTTAAAATAAGATGACCCTCGGGCTCGCGAAAACTCGGGGGAAAAGGCTTAGGTGGCAAATGGTAAAACCAAAGTTGGGCCTTGCTGGAGGAGTTTTATTCAAGGCGAACTGTCAAGGGAGTCCCATAAATCACCCGACCGTGTAAGGAACGCAAACTCAAGGAACATAATCCCGGTATAACAGTAACTAGGGCGGCAAGAGTGGAACAAAACACCAGGCATAAGGCCGAGCCTTCCACCCTTTACCAAATATATATAGATGCATTAATTAAATAAGAGATATTGTGATATCCCAACATATCCATGTTCCGACATGGAACAAACTTCAACTTCACCTGCAACTAGCAACGCTATAAGAAGGGCTGAGCAAAAGCGGTAACATAGCCAAACAACGGTTTGCTAGGAAAGGATGGTTAGGGCTGACATGGCTAAAATGGGAGACATGATATAGCAAGTGATAGGTAGCGAGCATGGCAATAGAGCGAACAACTAGCATAGCAAAGATAGAAGTGATTTCGAGGGGTGGTCATCTTGCCTGCAAGGTTCTCAGAGTTGTCGAAAGCTTGATCCTCGTAAGCGTACTCGACAGGTTCCTCGTTCACGAACTCGTCTCCCGGCTCAACCCAAGACAAGAACACAAACAAACGGAACCACAATCAACAACGAGAAATGCGCAAGCAACATGATGCAAAACATGTATGATATGCAAGATATGATATGCGATGCATATGCGTGCTCCGGAAGGAAAATGATGAACATGGCAGTAACTTGGCAAACCAAGCATGCCACTGAAAAGATGAGATGATTTCGGTCGAAATCGATATAAAGATCACCGGAATCGGATGCACGGTTTGCAAATGGCAAGCAAAACAAGAATGACACTAATCTGCGATAAACAGCAAGATAGCATTTAAAATGCAACAAGCAACAATGCTACAGCACCCCAACATAGCAACAAAGGACATGGCAGTAATCTACAGGAGATGCTTAACAAAAGATGAACACTGAGCTGCTGCTAGTTCACAACATATCAAGCTCAAACAAGCATGGCAAAAGTGCAAAAGATTACAGGTTCACAGACTTAGTGAAAAACTGGACATGGCAGAAAACAGCATCAGGTAGCAATGTTCAGAGGATGAAATCAACATGCTACAAGAACTTAACATAGCAAAACAAGGCATGGCAGTGTTCTACTAAATGCACATGACAAAAGTCCCTTACTAACTGTCGTGGAATTGTCACGGCAGATGTCCTCGAGCTAGGACTTAGTCGTGGAGCCATCGCAACTAGGAAGCTTGAAGGGGTTAATGTGGGACAAGAGACACAAGGGTTTATACTGGTTCGGCCCCTTACGGTGAAGGTAAAGCCTACGTCCAGTTGAGATGGTATTGATTAGGGTTACGATCACCAGGGAGCTAAACTTGCTATGCCCGGCTCTCGTTGAGATCGTTGTCCCCTTAAACCGCTGCCGGGTCGTCCCTTTATATAGGGAGGCTGATGCCCAGCAGCCCTTAGAGTCCTGGCCGGCTCATAAGAGTGTCCAGCTCGGACTCTCAACTATACTTGCCTTACACTACAAGTTCTACCATAATAATGATTGTAACTACGGGCCTTAAGCCATATCCGGGTCTCAGCCCATCTCTGGCCCATCGTCTTCAAACTTGGCTCCGGGCTTCTGGCAATGACCACGCGAGTAACCCGGCCCCTCCTGGCGGTTGACTCTAAGGTCTATATCCTCAACATTAGGCCCCAGATTGATTTGAGCCGGCTCATGTCAATCTTCAACTGTTCTGACAGAAAAAATCTCCGGCCCATTCATGTGAAGGCCATAACCCGGAGTGACGTCATCCTCTGGACTCCGGATAATCCGCCGTGACGTCATCCTCCATTAAGTCCGTTTTTTACTCCGCCAGATCCGCAACGGATCTTTGCTTTTACTTTCATTCCGAAAATCGAGGCGTCGTGGGGGGGAGATAACCACGCCGTGGTCTCCTTGAATCTCGCGCCCACTTATGACCTTGCCTTATAAATAGGCCGGCCCGTCGGGCTCTTCTCACGCTTCCTTCTTCCTCCTCGCGCCGCTGCCTTTCTCACCGAGCTCGCACTCCGCCGCCGCCGTCTCGCCTCCGGTCTTCGTCAACCTTGGCCGCTGCATCACCCTGACTCGGACCAGATAAACGGCGGCGACTCCTGCACCTCTTCAGCTCCGGTAAGTTCTCACCACCCCGTAGAGTAGATCTGCAGTAGGGTTCCTCCACGTTCTTCGTGTTCGTCACCATTGCCCGCAAGTTCGGTAGTTCTTGTAGTCACTGCCCTTGTTTGATCTTTAGCTTTGTATAGAACTAGTGCGGCAGTTGTTTAGGCCTCATTTCAAATGCCAGTAGATCTCTTTCCACAGTATAGATGCTTCGTTCGAGCTCAAGAACATCCGCTCGTCTGTTTCTAGGTCTAGAAAATTTTCATTTCACCCGACCATTTTGATCCAGAAAAGTTACTGCAAT
This sequence comes from Triticum aestivum, assembly GCF_018294505.1. Taxonomy (NCBI): domain Eukaryota; kingdom Viridiplantae; phylum Streptophyta; class Magnoliopsida; order Poales; family Poaceae; genus Triticum; species Triticum aestivum. Next base: position 87,873,091 of record NC_057802.1, read on the forward strand.
ATGTGAAACCTGTTTTACCACACTTAGTAAAAACTACAACCATTGAATCTTGGCGGCTTATGATTCCGGGTTAAAGTACCCACACGCTGTAGAATCCTCCGGCTTAACTGTAGTAAGGCCGTAGATAACCAACTTAATCTGAATGCCCCTGCGGCTTAAATAACCCACTGTACCTAAGCATATATCACTAGTCCCCTTCATAAGTCGCCACCTTAGTTTTGAACTGTAGATCTCCGGCTTATAATTAACCCGGACATTTTCCTTTTGTCATAGACTGCCAACTTTCACCATGCCTCCCAAGGCTCCCATCACTTGCAACTGGATGAGGTCCAACGTCACCAACGAGACCCTAGCCAATTTTGTTAAGTCCGGATATCTCCCTAAGAAAGAAGTCATGTCCTACCGTGCCCCTGACCCGTCAGAAGAAAGACCACAGCCAAGGGACGGGGAGGTAGTGATCTTCGCAGATCATATGAGCCGGGGCTTCGCACCGCCCGGCTCAAAGTTTTTTAGAGATGTGCTCAACTTCTTCGACTTGCGGCCCCAAGATATAGGACCCAACTCCGTATCCAACATCTGCAATTTTCAAGTCTTCTGCGAGGTTTACCTTGGAGAAGAGCCAAGTCTGCTGCTCTTCAGAGAGCTGTTTTACTTAAACCGCCAGAATGAGTGTGCCAACGGACCAAGTCTGGAGTTAGGTGGCATTTCCATCCAGCGGCGTAGGGACTGTCTTTTTCCTTACACAGAGCCGCCGAGCCACCCCAAGGACTGGAATATGACTTGGTTCTACTGCCAAGATACGTCCCCGGCTGACGAAAACCCGTTGCCCGGCTTTCGCCCAACACGTCTAGAGCCGACTCACCCACTGTCAGACAAGCTGACTCAAGCAGAGCGCCAGCCTCTGCTCCCCACGATCAACAAAATCAAGGCCCTCCTGGGCAATGGTCTGAACGGAATTGACCTGGTCCGGGTCTGGATCTCCTGGCGGGTGATCCCATTGAGCCGCCGCCCCGGCTTAATGTGTGAGTACACAGGGCGAAAGGATGACCCTCAAAGGCACAGCCGCAATGATCTTCCAGAAGACGTTGCAGAGGAGGAGACCAAGGCTCTTTTAAACGAGAGCCTGGCAGACTGCGGAAGGGCCGGGTTAGCCCCCTTCTGCAAGACCAACCCAGCCCCAGTGGTAAGCCGCTGATTTTAACTTTTCATCTTCGTCTGCATATAACCTTCATCTGAACCGTTTTAAGAATCCATCATTGTATTTTTCAGGCTGATGATAAGTTCTGGCGGGTCAAATATGACCATGAGGCGGCCAAGAAGGCCAGGAAGGCGAAGAAAGCCGCCAAGAAAGCCGCCCCTCGCAAAAAAGGAAGCAGACCTACTGCTTCGGAGCTGATGCAATTAAGCGACAACTCCAAGTCAGAGGTAACCCTTAAGCCTTTTAAATTCTTGCTGTATTTGTTGTTTGTTGCTGTCCGCCTTATCAACACTTGCTCATTGACAGGATGACATCGGCGCCAGTAACCCGGTGGTTGAAGAGGTAATGTCACTTTCCTCCGACTCGGAGCCCTTGCCACAGCTGAAAGTCCAAAGGGTAACCCGGAAAGTAAGCTTTTCACATCCTTTAGCTTACCAAGACCCTCAATTTATTTTGAAGCGACAGGTTCATGAAAGCCGGCGTCACACCCGGACCAACAAGGACACCGATCTCTCCGCCGGGTTACCCGACGCAACAAGGAAGCGTCGAACTGAGGTTTTTTCCCACTTGTATCCTTTTCATCCGTTGGCGGGTGTTATCCGTCAGCCACTCAATTCTTCTGACTCCAATTATCAGGAGACCTCCCCTTCTTCGGGCGACTCTATGCAGTCGAGTCTTCCGACTTTCAAGACCGCGCCCGGGTAATGACAACCATCTCACATTATATTTGTCTGTACTTACTCTCTTTGTGCTGAATGTTTCTGTCCTTTCAGCGCCCAGGCAAAGCTCACCAAAAGAGCGAAGAAGACCAGGTCAGCCGGAGTGCCGGACTTACCTGAACCGGAGGTGACGGCTCAAGAGCCGCCAGCTGCCTCCGCCCCCGAAGCCACCACTCCGATGGACACGGCACCTGAAGCCGCTGCCCCAACTACCAAGGCAACGACCGAAGCTTCGGTTAACCCGGAGGCCTCCGGCTCAGCTCCGCCAGCAGACGACCCGGACGTGGTAATCACCCGGACGGAGTTCGTTGAGCCGGGGAGACCGACCGTGCTGGCCAAATGCTCCGCGAAGGGGGAGTTGCTGCAGCCCCACCGGGTGAACCTGGACCTCTCCGACTACACCAACTTGAGCATTGGAGAGCTCGTCTCTGGCTACATCAGCCAGGTGCACAAGAGCCGGGACGCGGAGGTCGCCATGGTAAACCAGATCCAACAAAAATCTGAGGTATCCTTCTGCTATCTTCTTACTTACTGCATAGTTACCTTTGCCATGCTAGCCCCCAAGTCGACGACTTATAATTTGAATATGTTGTAGACTTAGGTTCCGGCTTACTCAATTGAGCCGGCAGTATGTAGATAGATACGTTCAATATGCATTAGCCCCCAAGTGCCATGTGTCTTTGCTTGGAAAGCGCTTGGGACTTATATAATGACTGTTAATAACCCGGAAATTTATTCAGGCTTTTGGCAAGAAGCTAGAGTCGGACCTTGCGGATCTCAAGAGCCGGCTGAAGACGCAGGAGATGGAGACCCGAAAGGCAAACGCCAAGTTTGTCTCCAGCATCGCCGCTCAAGAGAAGCTGAAGACAGAATTTGATGCTGAGCGGAAGGCCTGGGCTGAAGAGAAGGCCGCACTGGTGACCCGGGCAGAATAGGCGGAGAAGACTCTCTCTGAGAAGACCGCCGAGCTCACTGGCCTAAAGCGCCAGGTTTCCTAAATGGTGGCCGCCATCTTCGGTAAGTCGCCTCACCGACTTTCATCAATGTCAGAATGTTTATGTCTCAGTATTCATCCTTGCCACCGGCTTATCTGATTCTGTTAAACAGGCCCCAGAAGTGCCAACCTCAACCAGAGCGTGGTCACCAAGCTCAAGGCCGTGTATACCCTGGTGGAACAGCTCTACACCGGGTCACAGCGTGCCTTAGCTGTGGTGGCCCTATCCAACGAGGTGCCAACTCATCTGGCCGAAGTCCTGCGCCGGCTCGCCGTTCTGCCTCAGCGGATCCAAGAGCTGCGACAGGCCTCCGCGAGAGCCGGAGCAATCGCCGCGCTGAGCCGGGCCAAGGCATTCCTGCTGGAGCTAGACCCGGCAGACATCGCCCTGGGTTATCCAAGCCTGAAGGAAGACGGCTCAGCTTTTGATCAGAAGGACTTCGCGGCGTGCGTGAAGGTTGTACGCCCAGTGGCCACCCTCATCGGGAATGACACAGATCTAACCAAGTACCAGCCAGGTTATGACGTGGAGAATCAGAGGATTCCAGCCCCTCGCTATGAAGCCCTCAACCTGATCCCGCCGGCTCGTCAGCACACCTTCGCCCCAGAGATCGACCCGGCCGGGTTAATTGACGAGGAAACCCAGTTCGAGGCTCTCAGCGGCATCGACTGGAAGTCATTAACCTTCCAAGTCTTGGGATCAGCCGGAGGAGAGGACAGGAACGAGCCGGAGACTTCCACTCAGCGGGCATCGTAACTCGGCTGTCGGTTTACCAAAGAATGCTCCACCCTTGTTAGATTTGATGAGTTTTTGTAATAGAGTAGGTGCAACAGTTCATCTATGCCGTGCCATCGTGCACGTATTGAATGCGAAAGTCCTTTGAAATTGTCTCTTTGATGTTTCTCTGGGTCATAATCATCCCTTCGTTTTTCTCAACCTTAAAGAGGTGCCTTTAAGTATCCTGCATAGAAAGGCAGATCACAAGTCTCGAGGCGGCTTACCACCCTGAGAATCAGGTGTTTTGGATAGATAACCCGGAATATGAATCAAAAAAGACTGGTCCTCAATTATATCCTTAACACAGTCGTAATAATGCACTTAGCAGTCTGTGAGCATACTTCCGGTTTAGATAACCCGGAATACAAGTTTGGTATCTTGACTCCGATTTACCTGTCGCAATGACACCCATAGTGTTCAACGAACACTGTAAACCAAAGTTGAGCCGGCAAAGCGAGACCCGGCCGTGCACACCTTAATATAATCAAAGTAAACTTGTGATAAAGCAGTGGAACTTAGGGGCTTCCGGTTCGAATACGACCAGAGACCCGGCCCAAAGGGGTTTAAGCTAAGATTCGGATACGATCATGTAGCCCCCAGTGGGTGTGGCGATGCCAATCAAGAGGGTACCGACAGCTATGTTCTCTTTGGTTCGAATACGACCCATGTTTGAACAGGAAGCCCCCAAGTGATTTCAAGAATTGTTTAACGACGCTGATTCAAATACGATCCACGTCGGTTCTCAGAGGGGTTAAACTATGATTCAAATATGACCAAAGATAACCTCCCAATGAGCTCGGCACTTTGCCAATCAAATGGGTATCGACAGCTATGTTCTCTTTGGTTCGAATACGACCCATGTTTGAACAGGAAGCCCCCAAGTGATTTTACTGCGTACGGCTAAATTCGAATACGATCATAAGCCGGATCCTCCTTGAAACCATCATGTAATCTTGCAATAAGAGCAACACGTGTATATTTGGAGGAGAAAAAAGGACAGAGGTCCTGTTTTATTGCTTATCATAATATATACATGGCTGAGAGAAGTATGTACACCACGAGAGCCGGTGGCTCAAGTGTAGTAAGGCCGCAGTTGAGCTATGTTCCACGGCCGACGGGTCTCTTCCTCCGACTTACGTGAATCTTTGTGCTCCCGAATGTCAATGAGGTAATATGACCCGTTGTGCAAGTTATTGCTGACCACAAAGGGCCCTTCCCAAGGTGGGGATAACTTGTGTGCATCTGTTTGATCCTGGATGAGTCGGAGCACAAGGTCGCCTTCCTGGAAGACCCGGGATTTGACCCGGCGGCTATGATAACGGCGCAGGTCTTGTTGGTAAATCGCTGAACGGGCTGCTGCCACATCACGCTGTTCGTCCAACAAGTCAAGAGCATCTTGACGCGCCTGTTCATTACCCGTCTCAACGTAAGCTGCCACGCGAGGTGAGTCGTGACGGATGTCGCTGGGGAGGACTGCTTCTGCTCCATAAACCATGAAGAAAGGCGTGAAGCCTGTAGACCTGTTAGGAGTAGTGTTGATACTCCATGAGACGGAGGGCAACTCCTCCACCCAACAACCCGGCGTCCGTTGCAAAGGGACCAAAAGCCGGGGCTTGATGCCCTTCAGAATCTCCTGGTTAGCTCTCTCAGCTTGACCATTGGATTGGGGATGAGCCACTGAGGAAACATCAAGTCGGATATGCTCTCGTTGACAAAACCCTTCCATAGCGCCTTTGGAGAGATTGGTGCCATTGTCAGTTATGATGTTGTGCGGAAAGCCAAAGCGGAAAATCACCTTTTTCATAAACTGAACCGCCGTGACTGCATCGCACTTGCTAACTGGCTCAGCTTCTACCCACTTTGTGAACTTATCAACTGCCACCAAGAGGTGGGTCTTCTTATCCTTGGACCTTTTAAAAGGCCCAACCATATCAAGCCCCCAGACCGCAAAGGGCCAAGTGATTGGGATCATCCTCAGCTCCTGAGCCGGCACATGAGCCCGTCGTGAGAACCTTTGGCAACCATCACATTTACTGACCAAGTCCTCTGCATCAGCATGAGCCGTCAACCAATAAAAACCATGACGAAAAGCCTTGGCCACAAGGGATTTTGAGCCGGCATGATGGCCACAATCCCCTTCATGGATCTCACGCAAGATCTCTTGACCTTCCTCAGGGGAGACACAATGTTGAAATGCCCCTGTAACACTGCGATGATGCAACTCGCCATCGATAACGATCATTGACTTAACCCGTCGGGTTATTTGCCTGGCCAAAGTTTCATCCTCAGGCAACTCTCCCCGGGTCATATAAGCCAGATATGGCATTGTCCAGTCTGGTATTACATGAAGAGCCGCCACCAGTCGTGCCTCCGGGTCAGGGACAGCTAAGTCTTCCTCTGTAGGTAACTTAACCGAAGGGTTATACAGGACGTCCAGGAAAGTGTTAGGCGGCACCGGCTTTCGCTGAGAGCCTAGCCGGCTTAGAGCATCAGCCGCCTCATTCTTCCTGCGATCAATGTGCTCTACTTGGTAGCCCTGAAAGTGCCCAGCAATTGCATCAACCTCGCGGCGATAAGCCGCCATGAGAGGATCTTTAGAATCCCACTTGCCTGATACTTGTTGAGCCACCAAGTCTGAGTCACCAAAGCACCTTACCCGGCTCAAGCTCATCTCTTTAGCCATCCGAAGACCGTGGAGCAAGGCCTCGTACTCAGCCGCATTGTTAGTGCAAGGAAACATCAACTGTAGCACATAATGGAACTTGTCACCTTTAGGGGAAGCCAGTACAACACCAGCCCCCGAGCCCTCCAACTGCCTGGACCCATCGAAGTGAATAGTCCAATATGTGTTATCCGGCTTTTGCTCGGGCACTTGTGACTCTGTCCAATCATTGATGAAATCCACCAAGGCCTGAGACTTAACAGCAGTGCGTGGCACATATTTGAGACCATGAGGCCCAAGTTCTATAGCCCACTTAGCAATTCTCCCTGTGGCCTCTCTGTTTTGAATGATATCACCAAGAGGGGCAGAACTGACCACAGTGATGGGATGACCCTGAAAATAATGCTTAAGTTTCCGGCTCGCCATAAACACACCATACACCAGCTTCTGCCAATGCGGGTACCGTTGCTTGGACTCAATGAGTACTTCACTGACATAATAAACCGGCCGCTGAACCGGATGCTCCTTACCCTCCTCCTTGCGCTCCACTACAATAGCCACACTGACGGCTCATGCATTTGCCGCCACGTACAGTAGTAAGGGCTCCTTGTCAACCGGAGCAGCAAGGACTGGGGGCTCGGCCATCTGCTTCTTCAAATCCTCAAAAGCGGTATTGGCTGCATCATTCCAGACGAAGTCATCAGTTTTCTTCATCAACTGATATAAAGGCATGGCCTTCTCACCCAAACGGCTTATGAACCGGCTTAAAGCAGCGATGCGACCCGCCAAACGCTGAACGTCATTTATACACGCCGGCTTAGCCAGGGAGGTGATGGCCTTGATCTTCTCCGGGTTAGCCTCAATGCCTCTGTCAGAAACCAAGAAGCCCAAGAGTTTGCCTGCAGGAACACCAAAAACACACTTGGCCGGGTTAAGCATCATCTTATAGACCCGGAGATTATCAAAGGTTTCCCTTAAATCATCTATCAGGGTTTCCTCTTTTATGGATTTAACCACAATATCGTCCACGTATGTGTGAACATTGCGCCCGATCTGCTTATGAAGACAGTTCTGTACACAACGCTGGTAAGTCGCCTGTGCACACTTGAGTCCAAAGGGCATAGACACATAGCAGAGGGCTCCAAAGGGAGTGATGAACGCCGTCTTCTCCTGGTCCTTAACTGCCATCTTAATCTGATGATATCCGGAATAAGCATCCAAGAAACTTAAGCGTGCACAACCTGCCGTAGCATCAATGATTTGATCAATACGGGGGAGGGCAAAAGGATCAGCCGGACACGCCTTGTTCAAGTCCGTGTAGTCCACACACATCCGCCAGGTGCCGTTCTTCTTGAGTACGAGCACCGGGTTAGCCAACCACTCTGGGTGAAAGACTTCAACGATAAACCCGGCCGCCAAGAGCCGGGCTACTTCTTCACCAATAGCTTTCCGCCTTTCCTCATTAAACCGCCGAAGGAACTGTCTGACCGGCTTAAATTTCGGATCAACATTGAGAGTATGCTCAGCGAGTTCTCTAGGTACACCTGGCATGTCAGAAGGTTTCCACGCGAAGATGTCCCTATTCTCACGGATGAACTCGATGAGCGCGCTTTCCTATTTTGGATCCAGATTTGCACAGATGCTAAACTGCTGAGATGAGTCACCTGGAACAAAATCAACAAGTTTAGTCTCATCAGCTGACTTAAATTTCATCGCCGGCTCTTGTTCTGTGGTTGGCTTTTTCAGAGAGGTCATATTTGTTGGGTCAACATTGTCTTTGTAAAACTTCAACTCCTCTGTAGCACACACAGATTCTGCATAAGCCGCGTCGCCTTCCTCACACTCCAGGGCCACTTTCCGGCTGCCGTGAACCGTAATGGTCCCATTGTGACCCGGCATCTTGAGCTGTAAGTACACATAACACGGCTGTGCCATGAACTTGGCGTAAGCCGGCCGTCCAAATATAGCATGGTATGGACTTCTTATCTTGACCACCTCAAAGGTCAATTTCTCCACCCTGTAGTTGTTCTCATCACCAAAAGCCACTTCCAATTCGATCTTGCCGACTGGATAAGCCGATTTGCCAGGTACCACACCATGGAAGATAGTGTTTGACTGGCTGAGGTTCTTATCAACCAGCCCCATACGGCGAAAAGTCTCATAATAGAGGATGTTGATGCTGCTGCCTCCATCCATGAGCACCTTTGTGAACTTATATCCTTCCACTTGAGGAGCCACCACTAAGGCCAAGTGGCCCGGGTTATCCACCCGGGGAGGGTGATCCTCCCTGCTCCATACTATAGGCTGTTCAGACCACCGCAAGTAGCGTGGAACTGCCGGCTCAACAGCATTCACAGCCCTCTTGTGAAGCTTCTGATCTCGCTTGCACAAACTAGTGGTAAACACATGATACTGTCCACCGCTAAGTTGCTTTGGATTGGTCTGATAACCCCCCTGCTGCTGTTGATGACCCTGGCCAGACTGTTGACTAAAGCCCCCTTGACCGTTCTGAGGACCGGAATTGGAGCCGCCACCCGGGCCATGAAAGCCGCCGGCGCCTGAGCCGCCGCCCGGGCCATTGTAGTTCTTAAAGGCCTTCATGATTGCACAATCCTTCCATAGATGAGTCGCTGGCTTCTCTCTAGAGCCGTGCCTCGGACAAGGCTCATTCAACAGCTGCTCCAGCGAAGGTCCTGACCCGCCGCCTCGGGGAGGGGGCCTCCCCTTGCGCCGCTGGTTATTGCCTTGTGCGCTGGCGTTGGCCACAAACTCTAGGCTGCCATCTGCCTTGCGCTTGCCTCCTCCTTGGTTCCCTGGGTTAAACTGAGGACCCTTGCCATTGCCGTTCTTCTTTCCCTTCCCTGTCCTTTCATCATCTAAAGGGGGATCCTTGGTACCATCAGAATCGGCGTACTTGACAAGAGCTGCCATTAGTGTACCCATATCACTGCAGTCGCGCTTAAGCCGCCCGAGTTTCATCTTCAGGGGCACAAAATGACAATTCTGCTCCAGCATAAGAACCGCTGAGCCGGCATCCATCTTGTCTGATGAGTGTATGATCTCCTTAACCCGGCGAACCCAATGTGTCGTAGACTCACCCTCCTGCTGCTTACAGTTAGTCAAATCCACAATTGACATAGACTGCCTACAGGTATCCTTGAAGTTTTGGATAAACCGGGCTTTCAGCTCAGCCCAAGATCCGATGGAGTTCGGTGGTAGCCCTTTCAACCAAGTGCAGGCAGTCCCATCCAACATCATGGTGAAGTACTTAGCCATGGCTGCCTCACTGACCTCCAGTAGCTCCATGGCCATCTCATAACTCTCGATCCAGGCTGCAGGCTGTAAGTCAGCTGTGTAGTTAGGCACCTTCCTAGGGCCCTTGAAGTCCTTAGGTAGACGTTCATTACGGATAGCTGGCACCAAACAAGGGACACCCCCGGTCCTGGTAGGGATACCCACATCAACGGAAGTCGTCGGATAAGCCGGGGGGGTCTGGTAAGCCGTCAATTGAGGCACTTGCTCCGCCTCTTGCCGCGCTTGGTCTGCTGCGTAAAAGGCTCCATTATGAGCCGGGCCATGGCCAGGGGGCGGGTCATGGCGTCGGACGTTACTTGAGCCGGTTGCTGAGACCATGTGCCGGCTGTAACTCGGGCTCTGGCCTGGACGAGGGGTCGAGTGGATCCTATCCCGGCTATAGGAGTACGCCTCTTGCTGCGCCAGTGCTGTCTGAAGGAGTTCCCTGACCCGGTGGGTCTCAATAGCCGTCGGAGAGTCGCCGTCAACTGGTAGAGCCGCCAGCCGTGCTGCCGCAGCGACCATGTTCTCCAGCGGGTTATTATAATGACCCGGGGGTATTGGCACGTACTGAGGCGGGGCGGGGGGCACCTGGGGAGGCCCCATCACTCATGGCTGAATAAGGGGTCCAGACCCGGGCGCTATGATCCCTGGCGGGTTACTGGACCCTGCACCTGGCGTGTTGAAGAGGTTGCGTGGATCGTAAATCGGAGGGAGTCGAGATTGGGCCTTTTGATGCCTCCTTCTCAGGACCTCATTGGTCGCGTTTTGATCCATCGTGAGTTGGAAAGACTGCGCCTGGATCAGCTGAGTTTGGGCATCGAGAGCCGCCCTCTCCGCAGCCAGCCTGATCCCTTCCGCTGCGAGATCCTCTTTAGCTTTTATCAGATCCAATTTTAACTGTGCCACCTCGGCATCGTGCTGAGCTTGATCTGCCGGGTCAACTGTGGCGGTTAACAGGGCCGTCATCTTGTCCGTGAGATCCATCAGCACCTGAGTCGGAGAAGGCACCGGGTTTCCCGCTCCAGCAGCGGGGTTCTGAACAGGCTGCGCACCGGCCATAAAGACTCCAACCTGACTCGGCGGCTCAAACGGGTCCGGAATACTGTCACCATCGGAACAGCCCATGAGCCTGCCATCTTGAAGTTGGTACAACGAGTTTGACTCATCGGTGGCCGACTCGCTGTCAGAGCCGGCGGCCGTCTCATCACCAGACCCAGATGGATCAGAGGGCCCTCCATGGATGCATCCCACAAAAGTGCGCCTGAAGGCAGGCCGGGCCCGGGCGGGTCGTGCGCGCTGAGCCGTTTCGATGAGATCGGCGCAGAGATCCGGCTCGGGGCCCGGCTCACCAATCTTGCCAATGAAAACATGAATTCCGCCGAAGGGGACCCGGTACCCGTACTCAATTGAGCCGGCGTCGGGGCCCCAGTTTGCATCGTCGATGTAGAGCTTGCCGCGACGACTCTCGGTCATCCGGCCCACGGCGTATCCCTTGAGCCCTTCGAAGCTGCCCTTCAAGAACTCAAATCCACCGTGCGCTGGCCCCACGGTGGGCGCCAACTGTCGTGGAATTGTCACGGCAGATGTCCTCGAGCTAAGACTTAGTCGTGGAGCCATCGCAACTAGGAAGCTTGAAGGGGTTAATGTGGGACAAGAGACACGAGGGTTTATACTGGTTCGGCCCCTTACGGTGAAGGTAAAGCCTACGTCCAGTTGAGATGGTATTGATTAGGGTTACGATCACCAGGGAGCTAAACTTGCTATGCCCGGCTCTCGTTGAGATCGTTGTCCCCTTAAACCGCTGCCGGGTCGTCCCTTTATATAGGGAGGCTGACGCCCAGCAGCCCTTAGAGTCCTGGCCGGCTCATAAGAGTGTCCAGCTCGGACTCTCAACTATACTTGCCTTACACTACAGCTTCTACCATAATAATGATTGTAACTACGGGCCTTAAGCCATATCCGGGTCTCAGCCCATCTCTGGCCCATCGTCTTCAAACTTGGCTCCGGGCTTCTGGCAATGACCACGCGAGTAACCCGGCCCCTCCTGGCGGGTGACTCTAAGGTCTATATCCTCAACACTGACCATAAGCCAAAAAGGACCAGAAGAAATGATGGCAAGCATGTAAACATAGCAAGTTTCGTTATCAGGTTTCAGACTTAGCAGAAAACAGAGCATGGCAGAAATAATAATATGTAGACCTCTTTGTGAGCTTGATGCACTCACTACAGAGCAATGCATGACAAACCGAGCAAAGCTACAGCAAGATGGCATGTTTATGAAGCTAACCATGGCAAGAACAATTGCATAGCATGTATGGATCAACTACAATAACTTGGCAAAAATGCATGTCATGTTAAAAATCTGCCAGAAATATTTTATAGCAAAAGTAGAGCAAGATTGAGTCATGCTATGGCACTCTATAATTGCAAACAATTGCAGGAATGGATCAATTACAACTATAGCGACAAAACATCCTTACTGAACATCTCCAAAATATGCATGGATCTCTCTGTAGCATCAAGTTTACATGGCAACAAAATTACAGCAGACAAGGACTTAGAGAAATCACTGTCCCTGAAATCAGAAATATTACGGAGCCTACTTTGCATGATTGTGCTAGTCACCACAGAGATCACAAAAATACATGGACTATACCCCTGGAAATATGGCATGGCATACTTCAAAACACATGTAGAGATCATGCTCAAAAGATGCACAGATTAAATGATATAAAAATGACAAATCTCCAAGTTCTGATAACAACCAGAGAATAACATCAACTAGCCCTCTTCCAACGAAGATTTGGGCATCAAGATGACCTCTAATGAACATGGCGCAATTGAACAAAATGAAGAGCATCACGAGACGAACAATTTGACATATTACACGCACGAATTGGAGCTACATGCACGGAGTTACGCGCTATTGAACAGATGCAAATGCTGAGAGAAATTGAGGACTTGGAGAAAAATAGAGGGTCGAGGGAAAGTCAACGGGGCTACCGAGGGCGATCCAGATCAGGGCCGGGTCGCTCGCCGGCGACGGTGAAGGAAGGAGAGGAGGCGCGGCGGCCCGGGGGAGGAGGCGGTGGTGCGCCGGCGGCGGGACCGACCGCGGCGGGGCGAGGACGACGGGCGGCTTCGGGCGGCGCGGCGCACTCCGGCA
>NC_057802.1:87886225-87901626 GCF_018294505.1 Triticum aestivum
CGGCGACACGTGGCGCTACGCCACTGGCTGCGGGCGGCGGCGCGGGTTGTCCGGCAGGCGCTGGACGCGTCCGCCCGCGGAGAGGGGATTTAGGGTTACGGGAGACTGCGATTTCGTTTTTCAGGATGCCCACATATAAATAGGTAGAGGGAGCTAGGAGACTCCAAATGAGGTGCGGTTTTCGCCCACACGATCGTGATCGAACGACCTAGAGCATGGAAGAGAGTTTGGTAGGTTTTGGGCTGGTTTTAGAGGGGGTTTTTGCTGGACATTCAAATGGACATTGCGGATGCCCGGTTAACCGATGGAGTACCAAACGACCTCCGAATGGAACGAAACTTGACCGGTAGTCTCCGGGTGGTATATTAAGACCACTTGACAAGCCTCGGTCCATTCCGAGAAAGTTTGACACACGCACACGAAAGAAAACTAGAGGGGTGCACCGGAGGAGATAGGAGCGCCGGATTGTAAAACGGACAACGGGGAAAATGCTTGGATGCATGAGACGAACACGTATGCAAATGCAATGCACATGATGACATGATATGAAAATGCATGACATGACAAAATACAAAACGAAAAACAAAACCCGACAACGGAGGGAAAACATAACACATAGCCGAAAATGGCAAGAGTCGGAGTTACAAATATGGCAAGTTACATGCGGGGTGTTACAATGGTTGTGCTGGAAGGACTCCCTAGAGTATCTCATGATACTGCAATCCTTCCACAGATGGGTAGATGGCTTGTGCTCCATTCCGTGCTTCAGACATGGCTGATTCAGCATTGCTTCAAGGTCAAACCTTGTCCCTTGAGCCGGCCTCCCCTTACGACGCTGGTTATAATTGCGTGCACCGGTGTTAGCCACAAAATCATCTGCTTTGCGCTTATTGTTGCCGCCTTGATTGGCCGGGTTGTACTGTTGTCCCCTCATACCGCTACTCTTTTTCCCTTTCCCGATCTTTCATCGTCAGAGTCGGGGTCCTTGGTACTATCAGAGTCGGCATACTTGACAACAGCCGCCATGAGCTCCCCCATTCTGCTACAATGACGCTTAAGCCGCCCAAGCTTTTGCTTGAGTGGAAGGAAACGGCAATTTTTCTCCAACATTAAAACCGCTGAGCCGACGTTGATATTATCTGAAGAATGTATGATAGTCGAGACCCGGTGCACCCAGCTGGTCATTGACTTGCCCTCAGCTTGAACACAAGAAACCAAATCCACGATTGACATGGGTTGCTTGCACGTATCTTTGAAATTCTGGATAAACCGGGCCTTCAGCTCTGCCCATGACCCGATGGAGTTGGCCGGCAGCCCCTTCAACCATGTACGAGCCGTCCCTTCCAGCATCATGGTGAAATACTTAGCGTATGCAGCCTCGCTAACATCCAGCATTTCCATAGCCATCTCATAACTCTCCACCCAAGCCTCAGGGGGCTGATCTGCTGTGTAATTAGGCACCTTACGGGGGCCCTTGAAGTCCTTGGGCAGACGCTTGTTTCGCAGAGCCGCCGTTAAACACGGCATGCCCCAAGCTCTAGAAGTCACACCTGCCTCCACTGAGGTCGTCGGGTAAACCGGCGCGTGCTGACGAGCCGCCAGCTCGGCCTCCCGATGCGCTCTGCCCTGGTCCACCAAATCTTGTGCATTGGCACCATTGCATGCCGGGTCATGCCCATGAGGTTGGTCACGGCGCCGCTCAGTACTCGAGACTGCTGGCAAGTCAATGTGCCTACTATAGCTCCGGCTTGGACGAGGGGTCGAATGAATCTGGTCACGACTATAGGAATAAGCCTGCTGCTATACCAAAGCTGTTTGAAGGAGCTCCCTGGCCCTTCGGGTTTCGACCACCGTCGGAGTCTCACCCTCGGCTGGCAGAGCCGCCAATCGTGTAGCTACAGCAATCATATTGTCTAAAGGGGTGGAATAATGACCCGGAGGCGTCACCACATGCTGGGGCGGGGTGTTATTCATATGCGGAGAACCTGTCACGCGCGGCTGACCCAACGTTCCACCCCCTCGTGCTTCAGTTGTCTGGTTTATCACCGGCGGTTTACTGGCCCCTGCTCCAGGTGTATTGAAGAGGTTCCTTGATTCATAAACCAAGGGCAGATGACTCCGGTATTTTCTCCTCAAGACTTCATCTGACGCGTTCTGATCCACCGTGAGCCGGTATGAATCTGCTTGAATCCGCTGTGCTTGGGCGTTTAAGACGGCCCGCTCCGCTTCCATCCTAACGTTTTCCGCTGCCAGCTCTACCTTGCCTTGCGCTATCTCGTCACGCAGTTTAGCCACTTCCGCCTTATGCTGCTCCTCGTTGTCTGGGGTTACATCCACCTCCATCAGAGTTACCAGATCTTCCAACAGATCTGTTAAAACATGAGCCGGCAGGCACGCTGAACTGCCAGCACCTGCTGCTGTTACCGCCGCTGCACTGGAAGTCATGGCCGCGGCGGCTGTTGAACCGAGAACCGGCTGGGTGCCAGCCATGAAGATCGCCACCCTATTCGGCAGCTCATGGGGGTCCGGAATACTGTCACCATTGGAATAGTCCCCAAGCCGTCCATCTTGTAGTTGATACATTGAGTTGGTCTCACCGTCAGAGTAGATGGCCGGCTCACCGCCAGACACATAGCCTTCCAATTCAGCCCCGTAGATAAATCCAACAAAGGCATGCTTCACAGCGGGTTGAACCCGGGCGGGTCGTGCACGCTGAGCCATCTCGATGATGTTGGTGCAGATGTCCGGCTCAGGGCCCGGTTTGTCGATCTTGCCGATGAAGACGTGGATTCCGCCGAAGGGGACCCGGTACCCGTACTCAATTGAGCCAGCCTCCGGGCCCAGCCTGCATCATCGATGTAGAGCTTGCCGCGATGACTCTTGGTCATCCGGCCCACAGCGTATCCCTTGATCCCTTCGAAGCTGCCCTTCAAGGACTCAAAACCATCGTGCGCAGGCCCCACGGTGGGCGCCAACTGTCGTGGAATTGTCACGGCAGATGTCCTAGCGAAAGGACTTAGTTGTGGAGCCATAGCGACGAGGTTAGCTTAAAGGGGTTAAACGGGACAAAGGATACGAGGAGTTTATACTGGTTCGGCCCCTTGCGGTGAAGGTAAAGGCCTAATCCAGTTTGAGGTGGTATTGCTAGGGTTTCGATTACCAGGGAGCGAATACGCTTTGCCTGGCTTTTGATCTATTGTTTCTTGCCCTCAGCTGCTGTCGGGTCGTCCCCTTATATACATGGGTTGACGTCCTGCGGCCTATGGAGTCCCGGCCGGCTCATACAAACGTGTCCGGTCCGGTGACTTATCTTACATGCCTTACAATACAAGTTGTGGTTTACACTTACGGGCCTTAAGCCGCCTTCGGGTTTGGGCTTTAACAAGCCTATTTCATGAACCACCATCTTCAACATACTCATGGGCTTTATGTAGATGAACTGCCATTGGGATAACCCGGCCCCTCCTGGGCGGGTCATATCCAATAGTCATATCCCCAACACTGATGCTAATGATGAGGATGACTCTGCTCCCACCTACTGCTTCATGGCACGTGGTGCCAAGGTAAACTCACGCGATGCTTACTTTGAAACATCAAGTGAAAATGACTCTGAATGTGAATCTAAACCTAGCTACAAAACACTTGCTAAAATTGCAACTGAACAACAAACTGCTATGGAACATATTCAAAAGTTGTTAGACAAAAGCGATGACCTGTTGGACACAGAAATGACCCGATCTCAGTCCTTAATTGAAGACATCAAAAATCTTAATGTTAAGTACGAGGAACTTGAAAGTCGTCATGAAGCGCTCTCAACAACTCATGAAAAGCTTTCCTACGATTATCTTCAAAGGAAGCAAGAACTTGAGAACTTGAGAGCGGCTCATGAAGATCTTCAAAAGGAGAATGAGTCACTTCACGCTCAACAGATCAGTTCCGCTCAGGAAGGATTTGAACCACCATGTCTAAAATGTATTGAGCGTGATAACGCTGTCTCTATTGTTGAATGTTCTACTACTGCTACTGTTGCAATATCTTCAACTGCTGATGTGGTAACTAACCCCTCTACTGAGGATACCACTACTATTGCTGATGAGAATGCCAGGTTGAAGACATTGCTTGAGACAGGAATGTACAAAAGTCTCAAAGGGCATCAGACACTATGTGATGTCCTCAAAAAGCAGATTCTAAACCGAAACCCTAGGAAAGAGGGTGTTGGGTTTGAAAGGAAAATGAATGTTGATGGTTCTTACTGGAAGCCTGAGTAGTACCCCAAAACCACATGGGTTGCTGCAAAGGGACCTTCAGTGGATCCATCTACCTTATCTGGCTTCACTTGTGCTAACCCGATTATCATTGATGAATCCTTTGATGCAAACTATAAACTGTTTAAGAATCAGAATGGTGAAGTGTTTGCCAGGTATATTGGTACTAACTACAGGAATGCGCCAACTATGAAGAAGATCTGGGTGCCCAAAAGTTGTCTTGAGAATCTTCCTGTGAATGTCATCATGACACCACCTGGGAAGAGGACAAACCCCAGACCAAAGGCTTCATATGGTCCAAAGGCTTCATACAGACAAAGGACTCACCAGAGTCACCCTAACGCCAATGTTTTGCAGGGAAACCATACTCAGACTTATGAATATGAGCGTGTTTCGTCAAACCGCTATGTTCATAAGACCAAGAACTATTCTGCTTATTCTTATGAGTATTATTCACCACCTGCAAGGCTATTTGCTAGGGCTCCAAAGACGAAGTTCTCACATGCTGCACTTAGACTCATTGCTTCTAAGCCACCCCTGAAGATGTGGGTGGTTAAGAAAAATTAACTCTCTTTTGCAGGGAAAGGTCTCCAGCCGGAAATCAAAGGCGTCTGATGCTTATGCTGGGGACCTAAAACATCTTGTGGGGCACAAGATAAAATGCCCAAATGGTCTTACTATGTATTTTGTTCCAGGATTCCTTGACAATCATCCTTTTTATTGTAACCAAGATCTGAACTTTCATAATCCACTTGTTCGTCAAATGTTTATGCTTCACAATACCCTTGGTGAAGCCTATCCCCCAAACTGCACTGTAGGGTATGACACCAAAGGCTTCAGAATGGATTGTGGACAGTGGATGCACTAACCACATGACTGGTGATCGAAGTCTTCTGATGGACTCAACCCTACGTCCATCTGACAAGAGTCACATCACATTTGCTGACACTGGTAAAAGCAAGGTATTGGGTCTAGGTAGAGTTGCAATCTCAAAGGATCAGCACATGGATAAAGTGATGCTTGTTGAATCCCTTGGTTTCAACTTAATGTCTGTCTCGATGCTTTGTGACTTGAACATGATTGTGATATTTGGAAAATATCGTTGCCTTGTGCTTATGGAATCTGACAAATCTCTAGTCTTTGAAGGGTATCAAAAAGATGATCTGTACATGGTAGATTTCTCAGCAGGACTACAGTTGGCCGTATGTCTTCTAGCAAAAGCTTCAGAGTGTTGGCTCTGGCATCGGAGGCTAGGGCATGCTGGCATGAGGAACTTGTACACTCTCGCTAAGAAGAAACATGTCATTGGCATCAAGGGCATCAAGTTCAAGAAGGATCATCTGTGTGGTGCCTGCGAAGCTGGAAAGATGACTAGGGCCAAGCATCCCTCAAAGACAATCATGACGACGACTCATCCCTTCGAGCTGCTTCACATGGACTTATTTGGCCCTACTCACTACTCTACCCTTACTACCACTGCTTGCCTCTATGGCTTCGTCATTGTTGATGATTACTCAAGATATACATGGGCGCATATAATCCTCTACAAGAATGAAGTGCAGGATGTCTTCAGACGATTCGCCAATCGTGCCATGACGAACTATGGCATCAAGATCAAGCACATCAAAAGTGACAACGGCACAGAGTTCAAGAACACCGGCCTCGACACTTATCTTGATACATTGGGCATCACTCATGAGTTCTCAGCTCCATACACACCTCAGCAGAATGGCATCGTGGAGCGCAAGAACAGAACCCTCATTGAGATGGCTCGGACGATGCTTGATGAGTATAAGACTCCAAGGAAGTTATGGCCTGAAGCCATTGATACTGCATGCCACGTCATCACACTACAAAAAAAAAGACACATCCGTGACATTTTGGGCCGAACGAAATTTTTTTCTGTCATACATATGACACTTCTATGACGATAATTGTGACAAAACCCGGTATCATCATAGATGTGGTGGGCTCCTACTTCTATGACAAAAAATCATGACAGAAAATGGGCTTTTCGTCCTGGGCGGGCCGGAGACGCAGCTGCATGACATTCTTTAGGCCGTCCATGACGGAAAAAACCGTGGTAGAAGCGAGGGCGAGGAAAATTTCGGGGAGTTCCCGGTTACGGTGGGAGGTCGGGGGCCGAGCGATGCGCGTTTCTCTCATACACGTATGCGCGTGTGTACGAGGCGTTCGCTCTAACTGAACCCGAGCGAGGCGTTGGGCTCTAACTGAACCCGAGCGATTGCACTGCAGGCTACGCGTTACTGAACCCGAGCGATCAATCGATGACTGTTAACTGAACCCGATCGAGCGATTCCTTCGCTACTGCTGCTAACTGAAGCCGATCGATGCTGCCTCTGGATGAACAGTGAGCGTTGCTGGGGGGTTTGGATGAACAGTTCCCGGTGGGGGTGGATGAACAGGACCCCGTGGTGTTGCCTCTAGATGAACAGGACCCCGATCGATCGAGCCGGTTGGGGCTGGATGAACAGGACCCCGTGGAGGGCAGGATGAACAGGACCACCCCGTGGAGGGCAGAATGAACAGTAGCCCGTGGAGGGGTGGTTGAACAAGAGCCCGTGGAGAGGGCTGGTTGAACAGTAGCCGGTGGAGTAGCGCATGGTGGAGGCTGGATGAACAGGAGCCCGTGGATGAACAGTCGCAGGTGGAGGCTGCAGGAGGTCGACGGTGGATGAACAGTAGCCCGTGGAGGCTGGAGGGGGTCGACGGTGGAGATGAACAGTATCCCGTGGAGTCCCGTTTTGCGGTACGCCACACCCCTCCCGATGAACAGGACCCCCGTTTCGACCGTAGCGCTCCAACACAAGTCCGTTTCCTCCGTTTTGCGGTACGCCACACCCCTCCCGATCAACAGGACCCCCGTTTTGACCGTAGGAGGTCCGTTTCGTCCGTTTTGCGGTACGCCACACCCCTCCCGATCAACAGGACCCCCGTTTCGACCGTAGGAGGTCTGTTTCGTCCGTTTTGTGCTATGCCAGACCCCTCCCGATGAACAGGATCCCGTTTCGAACGTGGCCGGTCGAACACAAGGCCGTTTCCTCTATTCTGTGGTACGCTAGGCCTCGTTTCCATCGCCTGTTCCGTCCAAGCCCTCCCGATGAACACGACCATGCATTCCGTTCCGACCCAGCCGGTTGGCTCCCATGAGTTCCGTTGCCTCCCGATGAACACGACGCATTCCGTTGCCTCCCCATGAACACGACGCATTCCGTTGCCTCCCCATGAACACGACAACGACGTTGTTTCTCCGTTCCGACCCAACCATGTCAACGAGCCCTCGCCGTACGTATGCGCGAGTAAGCGTTCGAGACCCTGCCCATATGTACACATACGTGGCCGTATTTTCTTTCTTGCACCCTGGCCGCTGTACGTACGTGTACATGCTACGTGTGCGCCTCTACTAGGACACGTGCGCGCCTCTACATCCACCAGTATAAATGTACATACACATTCACGACCAGAATGACAACGCTATGTACGCTTCGACCAGGTGGGTCCCGACTGTCAGGCACTTCCTTGCGTGCGAAGATGTAGCTGGTGGGTCCCAGCAGTCAGGGGGGTGAATCGTTTTGTTTTTTTTGCCCGGACGCACTTCCTTGCGTGCGAACGTGTAGCTGGTGGGTCCCAGCAGTCAGGGGGGAAACGTTTTTTTGCGAAATACGGTGGCCCGTCCGGTGGGTCCCCGCTGTCAGGTGGAGGAATAATTATTTTGCGCGTAATAAGGAGGCACTTCCTTGCTGCGGCCGTGGACCCAGCTGTCAGCGTCTCCACGCACAGTACTCTTCCGATGGAAGTCGGTCGTTGACCACATTGACCACGCCGCGCCGAGAGCACCACGGCGGTGGACGACGGCGATGCCTAGGAAGGGGACGACACGGAGGCAGGGAAGACTCGGCAGTTGTTTCCCACGCGGAGGGGAGTACGACTGTACGAGGGTTTACTGGTTTGTCTGCCGTCGTCGGAGAATAACAGCAGGTGTGGGTGAGTAGAGGGATGGCTAGGCCAGCGATGGGAGTACGGTGGGGCGGTGAGGCCTGCGCGGCAGCACAGCCGGCCGCGGGGAGGAGGGAGTAGGCAGTCCCGCCGGCGCTTGTTTGAGCGGCTGGAGCAGGAAGAGCAGAGATTGAAGAAGCACGACGGCCGTTGGATGGACATCCAACAGTCAGTGCTTGTGCGTCAACCTTTTTTTTAGGAAAGCCTCAAATCTGTGAAAACAGCATACGGCCCATCTGCCATTATTTCTAATAATTTACAGCCCATTTGCTAATTCTTAAGGTTTTTTTGGAGCCCATATTCTTTTTGTTAGCATTACAGCCCATATTGTGGCCACGGTTAAAAAATTATACGAAATTTTGCATATTTCGGTGCGGTCTGAACTGTTTTTAATCCCGAAATTTCGACTCACATTCAAACTGATTTTAAAAATAAATGTATATCAATATAAAATCCAACAAATTCTCCACGCATAAAAATTAATGTAATTTAAAATCTTGAAATGAAAAAAAAGATATTTGAAACTAATTGCCGGTTTGATGTGTTTTAAAAATGTACAGCCCATTTCACATTACTGATGGGCCATTTTCTCGGCCAGCCAAATGAAAGCTCTCCTCGTCTTGAAAGATTTGCAGCCCAACAGGCCTGAAAAAGCGACTTACTTGGCAAATCACAAAAAAACTGGGCTGTGGTCGTGGACCCAGCTGTCAGCCTCTCCACGTACAGTACTCTTCCGATGGAAGTCGTTCCTTGACCACGTTGACCACGCCGCGCGGAGAGCACCACGGCGGTGGATGACGGCGAGGCCTAGGAAGGGGACGACGCGGAGCCGAGGAAGACGCGGCAGTGGAAGCCCGCGCGGAGAAGAGTACGAGGGTTCACTAGTTCGGCTGCGGTGTGAGGCTGTCGTCGCCGCAGGGCCTGGCCAGCGGTGGGAATAGTATGGGGCGGTGAGGCCTCTGCGGCAGCACAGCTGGCCACAGGAGGCACGAGCATGCGGCACGACCGGCGCTGCTTTGGGCGGCTAGAGCAAGAAGACCAGAGGTTGAAGAAGCACAACGGCCGTTGGATGGACATCGTACGATCACTGGAGCTAGAATCGTTCATATTGACTAAGTTGACAAAGCCCTTCGTCCCCGTCAACTTAGTAGGCCCACAAGTCAGCCTCCCACCAAGGTGGGTCCCAGCTAGCCGGGGGAGTATTCATTTTTTTTGTGCGTAATAAGGAGGCACTTCCGGTGGGTCCGAGCTGACAGCGGGGGGAACGTTTTTTTCGCAAAATACGGTGGCCCGTCCGGTGGGTCCCAGCAGTCAGGGGGAAATGATTTTTTCGCAAGATACTGGTGGCCCGTCCGGTGGGTCCCCACTGTCAGGTGGAGGAATAATTATTTTCCGCCTAATAAGGAGGCACTTCCTTGCGGCTGCCATGGACCCAGCTGTCAGCCTCTCCACGTACAGTACTCTTCTGATCTCGGTCGTTGACCACATTGACCATGCCGCGCCGAGAGCACCACGGCGGTGGACGACGGCGAGGCCTAGGAAGGGGACGACTCGGAGCCGGGCAAGACGCGGCAGTGGATGCCCACGCGGAGAGGAGTACGAGCGTTCACTGGTTCGGCTGCGGTGTGAGGCTGCCATCGCCGCAGAATAACAGGGGGTGTGGGTGAGTGGAGGGATGGCCTGGCCAGTGGTGGGAGTAATATGGGGGCGGTGAGGCCTCCGCGGTAGCACAGCCGGCCACGGGAGGCAGGAGCAGGCGGCACGACCAGCGCTGCTTTGGGCGGCTGGAGCAAGAAGACCAGAGGTTGAAGAAGCACTATGGTCGTTGGATGGACATCGTACGGTCACTGGAGTATTGACTAAGTTGACAAAGCCCTCCGTCCCCGTCAACTTAGTAGGCCCACAAGTCAGCCCAACAATATGGTGGGTCCCAGCTAGCAGGGGGTATTCATTTTTTGGGCGTAATAAGGAGGCACTTCCTTGTGTGCGAAGATATAGCTGGTGGGTCCGACCTGTCAGCGGGGGGAACGTTTTTTTCACGAAATACACCCTTCCTATGGGTCCTAGCTGTCAGGTGGAGGAATCATTATTTTGCGCGTAATAAGGAGGCATTTCCTTGCGTGCGGCCGTGGAGCCAGCTGTCAGCTTCTCCACGTACAGTCCACTTCCGATGGATGTCGTTCATTGACCACGTTGACCAGGCCGCGCCGAGAGCACCAGGGCGGTGGACGACAGCGAGGCTTAGGAAGGGAACGACACGGAGCGAGGGAATACTCGGCAGTTGTTTCCCACGCGGAGAGTACGAGGGTTTACTGGTTCATCTGCCGTCGCCGGAGAATAACAGCATTTGTGGGTGAGTAGAAGGATGGCTAGGCCAGCGATGGGAGTACGGTGGGGCCGTGAGGCCTGCGCGGCAGCATAGCCGGCCGCGGGAGGAGGGAGCAGGCAGTCCCGCCGGCGCTTGTTTGAGCGGCTGGAGCATGAAGAGCAGAGATTGAAGAAGCACCACAGCCGTTGGATGGACATCCAACAGTCACTGCTCCCGTGTGTTGACTAAGTTGACAGGGCGTTGCGTGTGCGTCAACCTTTTTTTTATGAAAGCATACGCGTCAACCTATAGTAGGCGCACAAGTCAGCCTCAAATCTGTGGAAAACAGCATACAACCCATCTGCCATTATTTCTAATAATGTACAGCCCATTTGCTAATTCGTAAGATATTTTTTGGAGCCCATCTTCTTTTTGTTAGCATTACACCCCATATTGTGGCCACGGTTAAAAAGTATACGAAATTTTGCATATTTCAGTGCGGTCAACTATTTTTAATCCAGAAATATCGATTCAAATTCAAACTATTTTGAAAAATAATTTATATAAATATAAAATCCAAATAATTGTCCACGCATAAAAATCAATGGAATTTAAGATCTTGTAATAAAAAAATTGAAACTAATTCCCGGTTTGATGTGTTTTGAAAATGTGCAGCCCATTTCTGGGCAAACCGAATGAAACTCTTCTCGTCTTGAAAGATTTGCAGCCCAGCAGGGCCGATAAAGCAAGTAGGCCTTGTTTGGGTATTTCTTTTAAAAAAATAGAACTGGGCTAGCCATTTTCAGCAAGAAAAAACACAACTGGGCTCATGATGTGGTAAACATAAATAAAACCCTGGCTAGACGGGCCACAGCCCCCGCACAGCCCCGTTGTTACCCTGATCAAGTGCTAAAACTAGTATAAATAACAACTGCTTGTTCCTCAAAAAAAACTGCGCGACTTGCTCGGTCCCTGGTGCCAGCCGCTCATAGTGTAATTCTCTCGTTTATTGACTACGTTGACAATGGCGTGAGCCCCAGATGTCCAACCATTAGGAGGAACCATATTTTTGGGCTTGTACTATAGAGCACTTGCTTACGTACTGCCATGACGCTGGTGGGTCCCTACTGTCATCCTCTCCACGTACAGTCATCTCCTTGTTCCTCTTGGTTGTTGACGTTGACAACGCCAGAGGGCGGCGCACCGTGCACGGCGAGCGAACCAAGGCCGCAAGGCAGAGGATGACGGCGAGGCCTCGGACGGAATGAACAGGAGCCGCTGAAGATGCGCCGGTCCAGTCGCAGGCGGAGGGGAGTACGAGGGTTGACTGGTTCGGGCGCGGGTGCGTGTTGGGGCTGACGTCGCCGGAGAATAACAGGATGTGTGGGGGAATAGAGGGAGGGACTGGCCAACGTTGGAGGGTACGTACGGTAGGGCGGCGGAGGCGCAGCCAACCATGGGAGGCGGGAGCAGGCGGAGCCGACGGGGTGGTTTGGTTTGGGCGGCTGGAGGAAGAAGAAGACAAGAGATAGAAGATACACGACAGATGTTGGATGTCAATCCAACGGCTGGTAGGCAGAATCGTTTGTTGACTGGCTAGTAAGTCGACACCACCTTGGATAGGCTATTTCCTCGCGGGTCCCAAATGTCAGAATCCAAATCTATCACGGTCATGCAGCCTTTCCTATGAAAATTTACAGCCCATTTGATGTGCTAGTTCGAAATAAGTTTGTGGGTGCTGGTGGGGGCTAATCACTTGGCTTCTGTAATGCACAGTGAGCTCAAGCAGCCGGCGAGAGTGATGTTATTTCCCTTGGTTGGGATTTGTTACAATATTTCACTCTAAATTAAACGAATGGCAAGCCATTTGCCTTGTTTCAAAGAAAATATGACAGTCACAGCCGAGTTGAAAAGGGCAGGAACATCTAACTCCAGCTTACAAACTGTACAAAAGCACGAGGGTTAATTGTTCATCAGGTTTACAAAAAAAACCAGATTGAAAAGGGCAACAACATCTAACTCCAGCACTGTTTTCGGCAATCACAGTCAAATGGATCGGTCAGGTCCATAGAATGAACATCCTGGGTCATAAAATTTACTGGATTATGACCACAATATGTTGTAAATAAAAGCCCGGCACGTTCAGAAGCTCTTTTGCCCACCTGAAACTCCTTTTTTTGCTCTTCGACATACCCATCCGTCAAAACCATGCTGCTGATAAACTTAAGCCTGATGGACAATAGTAACCTCGCATTCAGCAGGAAGAATGTGACAAATCTTGTGTTTGCACGGTTGGCTACATATCGTTCTAGCGTTATTGCCTTCAATCGAATCTCATGAGAAGTGAGAAAATCCCGATGCTTACGAATCTACCGATTCATTATAACTTTCTTACCCCGTCCTGTTGCCTAAATAGACATGAAGATTGAAAACAGTTAAGGTCTAAAAGAAGAGTGTCAAAAGAGCAACAGCTGAATGGTTAATTCTAGTACACTATATGCGGGCTTCCAATGTGCGTGAAATTATCACCTTTATATACAACTTCTCCAGACATGGAAAGCATTGCAGCAAGCCAATATTCTTATTCAGATCAAAACTATTCATTTGGATATATAAGATCTTGACAGAATCCAGCACCATTGATAGGCCATCCACGGAGGAACTCTTCATTGAGCATAGAACATAATATTAGTACAAAATGTGTACTCCAAGATAATATATAAATTATGCGCAGAAATTTAAAATGCAGCTTATGGTTACAAGTGTAGATGATAATATAAAGTACCTGAAGAACTGTGGAGCCAAACGCCATATTGAAATGAGCACAGAGATCATGTATTACACCCAAGGTCTCCAGTTTAGGCGCAGAGAGGACGGTTATTTGCAATGGTGGATAACTAGAATCAAGGATCAACCTTTGAAGTGAAGGGGCATCTTGGATGATGAGCTGCCTTCCGTCAAAAGAAATTCCAATTCTTACAAGGTTAGGCGACTTTATTTGGAGACAACCGATTCTAACTGTGAAAACAAGCACCAAGCACTCCAGCGCAGGGCAACTGGAGTGGATGATGTTGTGCAATGAGGCCTCCAACATACGAACCCACACAAGTGAAAGTTTCTTGAGAAATGGGAGTCGAAGGTTTAGTACCAGATTGTCTGGTAGGTAGCACAGCGCAAAGGTGGCGGTGTGGAGAAAGGACAAAAACCGTGAGATGGACATCGGTGCTGAGGGCACAAGTTCATGGCGTTCGGTATGTGGTATGTGATTTCCAGGGGAATAGTAGAACTCAAGCAGCTGTAGTTCTATGAATTCAGGGGATTTCAGCCAGGTGTCCACCGTGCAGGGCAAGGTATGCTTGCTCAGGTAGCATGACGGGATGCAGAGGCTTTGAACGGAGCCCTGGTGGGAGGAGATGATGGCTCTAGGGATTTCAAAATCATTGAAGAGAGATAGCTGACGACAGTCGAGATTAAGGGGCACGGTGCGCCATAGAGGGCGCCACCGAATTGAGAGGACTTGGGTGCGGCAGCAATCCTTGGTGGGGAGAAGCGAGATGATCTCCCCAAGGACGGCGTCCGGGAGATCGCTGATGTGGTCCACCCGAGATTCTACGGGTTCCTAGGATCCGGTGGGGGCGGGGTCACCGCTTCTCCCCGTGCTGCCGGGTGTGGGATCTACAACAGGCATCGCCGCTAGCGGGAGCCTCATCTTCTTGGCACTAGGGTCAGCCGACTCCATTTTCCTCGAGGGCGTCGCGTCGCGCTCACGGATTTGAGCAGAGTAACGAATGACGAGCCTAGTTGTAGTGCGAGCGAAGAAGAAGGGGAGCTGGGGGTTTTCTGTAGGAGTGAGGAAGAAGGGGAGCTGGGGTTTTCTGTAGGAGTGAGGTGAGGAATTTGGGGGTACGAGTGGAGCGAGCTGACGTGAGGTGGGTGGGAGCGAGGAGGAAGAAGAGCACCCAGGTTTTTGGGGGGCGGTGTGCTCGGTGTGGGTAGCGCCTCTCATTCAGTAAATATATGGGCTTTTAAATTGATTTTACTATTTACTAGTGTGGATGGGCTGTTTTGTCTTGGGCCCAGAGAAACAATTACTACTAGTACAGTGGAGACACTCTACAGCTACCCAGAAAAACAATTACTACTAGTACAGTGGAGACACTCTACCGCTTCTGGCTCCTCCTAGGTCATTGAAACGTCTCCCTCTACTGAATGTCGTTATACTTTTGTTCACCGACATGCGGGCCATGCAGCGTGCGGGCCCAAATGCCATCCACCAAATTAGAACGCAATATGCAGGCGGAGAGTCACCCCGGTCGTAGCGCGGTAGTAACGAGCCGTCATATCATAAAACCCCACCTCCCCGCAGTCTAAGTTTGACGGACGAAGCAACCATCATTTCACTCTTCGTTGAATCCCCTTCTCCCTCACCGTCTTCAAGAAAGGCAACACTCGCATCTGCCACTGTTCTTCTCTCCGAACAAAGGGAAGGTAAGCGGATCCGTGATGTTGGTATATTTTCGTTTAGAGAAAAAAAACTTTTGCAAAGCAGTAACCGATCCTCACTCTCTTTTTTGTTTCATTGTCATTGCGATTGTATTTTCCTTTCAGTGGTCTCCTAGGATTCGTCAGTTTCATGATGGACCAAGGAGAACCAGGCAAAGATCTGCCGATATTGGAGCAGACGCGGGAGGCTGATCCCCACGAGACAGAGAGCTCCAAGAAGATGGAGGCAACCACCGAGCTGACCCCAGATACGCTCACGGCCACTACTGAGATGGTCAACGCCCCGTTTGAGGTTACAGCCCCCGTGG